>NC_058411.1:39256034-39427591 GCF_002201575.2 Neomonachus schauinslandi | reverse complement strand
AAAAAAAAAAAAGAAAGGGCGCCTGGGTGGCTCAGTTGGGTAAGCGACTGCCTTCGGCTCAGGTCATGATCCTGGAGTCCCGGGATCGAGTCCCATGTCGGGCTCCCTGCTCGGCAGGGAGTCTGCTTCTCCCTCTGACCCTCCTCCCTCTCATGCTCTCTGTCTCTCATTCTCTCTCTCTCAAATAAATAAATAAAATCTTTAAAAAAAAAAAAAGTCAGTTTCAGAACCACTTGCAGTAAAAAGCTTTTTCCAATCTTCCCTTCTGTTAAGATGCTTGACATGGCATTATGTAAATATTTCTCCACAATAAAATATAATTGTTGCCTTATTTATCTCCTTCATTAGACTATCAGTTTCTTGAGAAAAGAGTTGTTTAAAAAACGTTCTTAAATTTTTAAAAACAGCACTTAGCATAATACCTGGCATGTAAGTGTGTAATAATGAATATTTAGTGCCCATCTTTCATCATGGCCCCTCATGAACACTGCTTTATAAAATATTTTTGTCTACCAACAGCATTTTAAAGAACATAATGATTAATCAACATTTCCGCTTTACTAATCAAAGACATTTTATCTGATCATGCCATAGAAATAACAAGTGGAAAATGTTTTTTCAGTATTAAAATGACCCGTTCACTTAGATTATTGGTGTGTTGGTTTGCTCATATGGGCTCCTGCAAGTTTTAGCTAAAGATATAAAGCCCCAATATTAAAAATGTATGTGTCAATTTAAAGTCATTCACATATGCATAACAAATCCCAGTTTTTATAATAAAGTCATGGAATGCTGAGACAAAAGGGATATAAAGAATATTGGAAGTAATCTAGTTCAACTTCCCACTTGAAAATAAGCCTCCTTTTAAAACATCCCTGAAAAGAGATCATGCAGTCTCTGCTTGAACCTTCCATACGGAGAATGCCCTTCATGCTACACTTGCTTCTGAACAGGTCTAACTGCTGGACCCACAGACTGTTGCTGCCACGTGAAGAGACCGCAGCACACACAGGCAGGGCCCAGGAGGGACGGAGGAAGCTGGCACAGACTGCCCAACCTGGCAGGCAGGAGGTGGGTCTAGGACCTAAATTTATTCCCAAAGCCCATATGAAGATTTTCAGCCAGGCCATCTTTGCTGGGCCACCTGAAATAATTTTTTCACCAGGTCCAAACCTGTTTTCAAGCCCCATTTCTGTGGGGCCTCTTTCATCTCAAGTAAATGCCCAGATTTCAAAGGGCGAGAATTGAATTGAAAGGACTGTAATGTCTTGCAACCTACCAACTAATGAAAAATTACTTCACCATTGTTATTCCTATTATTAATAGAAAATGAGGATCTAACCTGTAATGGTCTGCACCTCAATGTCACATCCCCTTTTTGAAGGCTGAACCGCCAGGTGAACCGCCAGGTGAGCCGCCAGGTGCTAAGGAGGGACTGGTAATGACAAGTGTGTCAAACTGATCTCGGCGCAAACTACTGCATTTTATTATGTAAATTCCCAGGATAATTGAACACCTTATCAAGGGCATCCACTCAATTAATTTAAAAAACATTAACAGAATTCATTTATCATCATTTTTAATCATAACTGCCAAGAACTCTTAATTTTAAGTTAGCACTCGAGAGTTTTTAAAGAAATTCAAAGTGGTAGGACATACATTTTTTTATTATTCTTATAACTCATATGAACAGCAGTAAGAATTTACATTGTAATTGATTTAATAGTGGTCAACATGAGTTATACATAAAAGATCCAAATTCTACTTCTAAATTCGAATTGTCATCGATTCTGCAAATGCTGAAAGCTTATGAAAATGTGCTATGGCCCCAATATGGTATTAATATCTTTTTATGTAAGCAAAGAATGAAATACATTACATCATTAGTTTTTGATGTAGTGTTCCATGATTCACTGTATGATGATTAACATAATAAAAAAAATCAAATTATAAACATAAAATTATCCCCCAATTATATTAATGTGAGTTGCCTCTGAAAAAAAAAAAAAGAAGAAGAACGAAATAAATCATCAAATGATGAAATTCTGACACTGCTATGTTTGATCCCCTGCTAGGGATTATAGACTCTTGGAGACTTGACACCTGCCTCGAGGGGCTTTCATCTAGACAAGGAGAAAAAAAATTCATGTATTTGATGCAGTATGAACAAGTACACATACATAAATCATCATTGATGAAAGGATTGGGAGGACCCCAAATCCTTAGCTGGCTATTTCAGCAGGCCCCCCAAAAGAATGTGGTTTAACTAAACATTCCTGAAAATGCATTATGTGTCACCAGCTAGGACTTGAACCCCAACATCTGGTCCCCTCTCGTAATCAGCCTTGTGAGATCTCACTGGAAGACTCCTGTTCTATGTCTAATTTCTGGCCCTGGCTGAAAACAAATAAAGGGACTTATGAAAATTAGTGGTCACCGCTGCTCAGATTAACCAAATGACAGTGCAGTTTCCTACTACCTAGGCCACTGATACTAAAGCCAACCTAAGAAGGTATATAAAATGTGTATCATGTGCTGCTTGCATCGCCCTATGTGCTAAATAAATGTTAATGTTCTTCACTTTGTTCTGTTTCCTTTCTTTTCCTTAACTACCCCCATTTCTCAGTCAAGGTATAGAGTACATTTTTATACGTGAGCATGGTAAAGTAAAACCAGTTAATTCTCTGATATTGCTCTCCAAACCACAGCATTTGTGAACCTCAGGACTGGTTGTGCAGAGAAAAGTTTACAAATAATCCCTTATTTCTGAGAGAAAACTCTGAGCTAATTTTTCCTCCATTTAGATAAAGCTAATGTAAATCCTCTGGAAAATCCCCAGATGGAAGAAGGAACATTTTGGCCCCCTGGCCTGATTCAGCCCATTATTTGATTTCATTCAGCCTGCAGGTGAGAAAGCTCTGGGCAGCCCTGCACAGAACACCCCAAGCTTCCACCCCTGAGCTTCAGGGGCCTGCTGAGGTCACTCCACTTAGAAAAAGTCTCTAAACAATTAAAAAGATGCAAATTATAATTTCAGAGGAAAGTAAGGCCAAGAACCCCAATTTTAGAATTTGGGAAAGCTTTGCTACCTCTCTTTTCCTCTTTTTTTTTTTTTTTTTTTTTTTTTTTTACAAATCCATATATATATTCCTCTACCTTCCCTCTCTGTTATTCTATTTGTGCCCATTCCAAGGGTCAAGCTTTCTTCCTCCATCACCATCCCTCTCTTCATCCCCATCACCTCAGTCAGAGATGTGGCTTTGGCCGTTCTCAGAGTTGACATTTGTAAAATGAGGATCACTAGATAAATGACATCAGCGTTTCATCCATTCTAACACTTAAGGAAGGTTAGTGATTATTATGCAAATGAAAAAAATTAATAGGGAATTAAAAACAATAATAAGAATGGCAAACATTTATAAGGTCCTCACTAGGTGTCAAGCATTACAAATATTTCATTGACCCCTCAAACCACTACACAAGGTTGGCACTAAGAACTGTGCAAAGAAGATTGTAAGTTTTTTTCTCTTGCAAACATTGTTTTTATATATTTTTTAAAGATTTATTATTTGAGAGAGAGAAAGCGTATGTGCACACACACGCGGGGGGGTGGGGGCAGAGGGAGAGGAGAGAGAGAGAATCTCAAGCAGATTCCCCGCTGAGCGCAGAGTCCGGCTTGATCCCACAGCCCTGAGATCATGACCTGAGCCTAAATCAAGAGATGGACGCTTCACTGACTGAGCCACTCAGGCGCCCTTGTTTTTATAATTTTAAAACAAGGCTGTGGAATTAAATACTTCCATATGACTAAGAAAATCAACTGAATTAAGTTCCACTTAACTCATACACAGTCCTCTGCTGGTTTCTTTTTTCCCTGCAAGACAGAGTCCTTCATAGAAGAAAAGAAGTTCTAGACTCTTGTTTTCAACCTATGTGCCAATTTTCCCTTTTATGAACTGAAAATTATACTTCACAAGATTCATTATACAATGGAGCATTTAATATCAAAGCAATATCTAAAAGACATTTTCACACAAATGATCACAGGGGAAATCCAATCATTACTTGTTAAGTGATACAGTTAGAAGTTGACCTTGAGTCCCCCATGTGACAGAATGGCAGAGCTTTTTGGTTAACAAATTGGTGGAGATTTCATTTAGGAATCAATGTTCCTAGAAGTTATTATAATGGTTAAATAAGTACTGAGCACAAAGCAGAGTACTATACCTAAAAAGAAAAAAAAAAGTAACACAAATGGCCTGAGAGCCCACCACAAACTGTTCCCTACTCCTAATACATGTTTACCTGCAAGACAGAATATTTCTGGGGCTCATTTCTCTAGAAAGTACATTGCCTCCCCTTTCAAACAAATTTTTAAACATTGTTCCACATTATTTATGGAAATGAAACTGATTCTTTTGAGACTTCTGATATGCAAACATCCAAATTATAAACTGCTTGGCCTTTAAAAGATTATGCAATTTCTGGGAAACGGTACTAGTTGTTTGTTCTTTTTCACCTTTCTGGTGAAATAAAATAGAAAAACTTCCCTAACACCATGGATTTGATTAAAAAAATAAACTCACTCAGGTTCAATTCCGGTAATGCAAACATGCTGAGTTGCAATTTACTGTTGTATTATCTATAATAAAAGATTTGATAAACATATTAATAGTAGGGGCCACTCCAAAATTTCCTAGATTATAGGGCTTAGGGGCCACAGGCTGGCTGGAGGCAGAGCCAGGTGACTTATTCTGAAGCTGCCTTTGTGTAGGAATCACCCTGTTTTTACTTTGATGATGTATTCAGACACAAATGAAAGTAGTACAGAATTTTTAAAAATCGTAGGCACACTTTACATAAAACTGAGAAAACATCACTTGTCCACATCAGAGATTATTTGTTTATTTACTTACTGTAGCATTAGATGCCGGTGGGGATACGAGAGGGAGAAGTAAGATCTTCTCTTACCCCTTCCTTAAGCACCTCCTGATAATAACAGTAAAGGGATGCTGCCTTAAATAACAACTGGTTCCAAAACCTTTAGCAATGACTACAGTGTACACAGAAGTTACAGCATACACAAAAGCAGCAGATGAACAAGTGATACCTCATTTATCTGGAGACTGCAGGTTTACCTAGAGCTACCATTTAGCCCTCCTCACAGAGGTTGAGACTAGCTACTGGCCATTGGAAGAGCTGAGACTGGAATCCGGTATGGCAGCTCGTAAGTCCACACTCTCTCCCACTTCGCCATAGCCAGTTTAGGAAGAACATGGCTTGGGAACCCTTTGAGAGACACAAATTCAGTTACAGCATATTCTTGAAACTAACAACACAGCATTTATGGAATGCAGACTCTTTCCTTAATACAGACTGTTCTTCCTCATGGTCTGGCTATATTGTTACTCTACTGCATTTTTTTTATATTCTGGTGATGCATTTATGTGTCACATACTCATACCTAGTACATACCTCGTACACACACACATCTAGAGAGTGCTTAATAAATATTTGTTGAATAAATAAATGGATGATTCACTGAGGTTTTATTGAATTGTAAAACTAGTGCCCTTGTATAAACAGGGATCTATATGAGGTTATCTGGAATGATCGATTTCTAAGAGTTGTAAAGTTATTTAATTCCTCCATCCATAAAAAACTTCTGAAAAATCCCAGAATTGGTGTGCAAAATGGTGTTTATAAGTGCATTTTCCTGGGCAGAGATCCCAAAGCTCTCATCAGACTAAGTGTGTGTGTGTGGGGGGGGGGTCTATGAACCTGAAAGATAAAAAATTACTAACCCAATGTATCTTCTCTATTATATCCCCTCTATCATATAAATGACCAGCCCGGCTATGCTTACAAACCTCCAGTGACAAGAAACTTATCACCATATGGGGCAGTCCTGGCTACTTTCATATTTCACAGCATAACTTCTGATTGACCACAGCTCCATCCTCCAGAGTCACACAGAACATATTCAGCACCATGCCATTTGACAGTTCTTCATGTATTTTTAGATAGGTGTCATAACCCATCCTATCTTCTCTTGTGCAGGCTGCAAATCCTCAGTTCTTTCAACCGGAGTCAAGGTTTCTGCTACCATCTGCACCATCTTCCATTCTGGCACTCCTACTGCACTTGGGACCCCACCTAGCCACACGGGCGGTCAACACCTTCCCAGCAGCCCCACCCCCACCCCCCCCGTGGCCAAAACCACATACCTCTGCTTAACAGAGACCAACCATCTCCTTGGGGGCAGCCGGTTCAGCCCACTGACTTAGAGATAACTTCTAGTTAACTAAGACTCCTCTATTTTTTTTTCTTTATATGTGTTGCAGTTTCCCCATGACCCTCCCATTCTGTTTTTCAGTAGTTTGAGGATCCCATTGCAACATTTTACAACTGTCCCCGTCAAACCTCCACTTTTAAATGTAACAGTTTCTTTCAGCTGAGGTTCCTACGGACTCTCAAGTTCTATCAATCCACACTTTAGCTACCGTCCCCTTCACCTAGCCTCTCTCTCTCACTCTAGTTCAGATAGGCTTTCATACAGGGTGATGCCTTATGAGCATGCAGCTTATACTACAGAGATCATAAAATAGATGTTGCATAAGAAACGCCCAAAACAAGCAGGGGTGCGCTAATTAAGAGCACAGACTCTAGAGCCAAATCTCTGGGCTGCCACTTACTACTGCATGACCTGAGGCAAATCACTTAACCTCTATCTCCACTTACTCATCTGTGAAATGGGATAGATAACTACACCTGCTTCACTGGGTAGTTACAACAATGAAATGTAAGGAGCCAGAACACATTGTAGGTGCCACATAAGTGCTTGTTAAATAAATACTTTAGCTAATATGTGCATATATTTAGTTACCTAAGTACGAGAGTGTCAGAAACCAGTGAGTATTATAAATACAGAAAATAGCTCAAGGACTTAAAATGTGCTATTGGGTTCTTCTCCGTACAATCCATATCTAGACCAACACAGCTTAGACTTGATGTACTTTGCAAAGCCACGGCACACACCTCTCAGTCTGTTTTCACTGTGGTCTTTTCGCGTGAACACTCAGGGAACATTGGAGAAAGGGAACAAGGCCCAGTAAACATGCCTGAGCTGCAGAGTTGGAAGGGTTTTACTATTCATTCACTTTTATTTTCAGCCTATTTTCTTTCTGTTGTTCAGATCAGTCATTTCTGTTGTTTATCTGCAAGTTCACCGATTCTTCCCTCTAGCCTTTCCATTCTACTGTTGAGCTCACCCACTGAATTGTTGTGTTTTTTTCTCTTCAAGTCTTTCAGCGATTGTATTTCTCAGTTCTAAAACTTCCCTTTGGTTCTTTACTATATCTTCTATTTTTTTCACTGAAACTTCCTATTTCCTTACTGGGACTTCCCATTTTATTACTTGTTTCAAGTGTGTTCATAATTGCTTGTTCTTGCATTCTTGGGACGACTGCTTTAAAATTCTTGTCAGATAATTCCAACATCTGTGTAATCTTGGTTTTGATTAGCCCTTGTCATTTACATTCACATCTTCCTGGGGTTTGGTACTGACAAGTGATTTTCAATTAAAATCTGGACATTTGGGGTGTTTTGTTCTGAGACTACAGATCTTATGTAAATGCCACACTAACAGGGAAGAAGGGTGCTGCCTTATTACCCCCTGAGGCGGGAAGGGGGGTGGAGTTTAGGTTCTCCACTCAGTCTTATTACCAGTGAGCAGTGTTGAAACACCTGCCTCTCCACTTGGCTTCCCCTGATACTGCACTAGCTGGCAGGCCTATGCTGGGTGGAAGTCCAGGCTTCCCACATGGTGCCCACTGGCACCGGGGTTGTGGTGAGGGGCGGTTGTTGGGATGCCCCTTACAGCTTCCCAGGGGTGGAAGTCTAGGCTCCCGGCTTGGCTTCTGCTGGTGGGATAGGGATGGGGGGGCAAGCAGTATATTTTGCAGTGTTTGGCTGGAGCAGAGAAGTTATTGTCAAAAAGTTCTCGGTCTTGCTAGGCTGATCCTTTCCTGGTCATCTGGCTGGAGAGAACAGGTTTTCTTGTGGGTGCTTTTTGTCTGTGCCCATTGGCCTTTTCCCCATGGCTGGCTTCTACCATATCCAGTCTGAACTAGATGAGGGAAAAAGAAAACCCAGAGAATTCACCGTGTGTCCCTTCTCAGATCCCAAGGTCCCTAGTAAGTCTGCCTTCTTCTCTCCACCTTCCAGAGTCTTTTTATGTTTATTTTATATACAGCGTTCAGGCGTTTTGGCTATACTTAGCACGAGGATAAAGAAAAGTGTATTTGCTCCATCTTTCCAGAGGCATTAGTCTATCTATAAAAGACTAACCTACAGAGCTATAAGACTATCCAGCAGATACCCAAGAGCCCACAGGACCAGCTGATTTAGTCTTGCCCTCAGGGCAAGAGGTGCGGGGGGAGGGGCGGAGGTAGGTAGTGGCAGGATCTGGCTTTCATTGTCATACCCTCTTTGGTGAGAGAAGCAGCCTCTTCCAAACCAACTCCTCTGCATACCTAGGACAGCTTTCTACATTCATTGCCCTTCCCTCTGCTGTCTGCACTCACTCCAGCTGGCCCCCATGGGCACACCTCAGCCCTGTCACAGATCCAGTCACAGATCACTCATTAGGACCTGAGGAGGGAGGCAGGTCACCACTCCAACTGCACTCCCCGGAGCCAAAATGTCTTCTAATGTGCTTCACCAGGACGGACCTCTCCCAGCACTAGTTCTTCCGTGCTCTCCCCACTCCCTGCTGAGATTTGGCTGAGGTCCAGGTAAGCACAGCAAGCATTTTCTATTAAAAAGCCTACGACTAAGGTAGCATGACTTTTTCTCGGGCTTTGTTCTCCTAGACCTCTCTTCTGCATCTGACAGTGTGCTGACCAGGCTTCCTATTAATAGCATCTTCCAGATAATTAGTTATTTGCAATTTGCATTTACCTCCCCATGTTACTTCATTTTATCTTCACGACACCTCTGTAAAATAGCCAGGACAACAGTATCATGCCCATTTTATATATGAAGAAACTGAGCCGTAAAGCAGATCTGCCCTACAGTGTCACATTGACATGATATTAGGTGCCAAAGCCAAGATGAGATAAATCTCTCAGGGGCGCCTAGGTGGCTCAGTCAGGTAAGCATCTGACTCTGGATTTTGGCTCAAGTCATGACCTCAGGGTCCTTGGATTGAGCCCCACGTTGGACTCCCTGCTCAGCGATGAGTCTGTCTCCCTCTTCCTCTGCCCCTCCCCCTGCTCATGTGCTTTCTCTCTCTGAAATAAATAAATCTTTTTAAAAAATCTGCTTTCTTGGGCGCCTGGGTGGCTCAGTTGGTTGGGCGACTGCCTTCGGCTCAGGTCATGGTCCCGGAGTCCTGGGATCGGGTCCCACATCGGGCTCCCGGCTCGGCGGGGAGCCTGCTTCTCCCTCTGGCCCTCTCCCCTCTCATGCTGTTTCTCTCTCTCTCTCTCTCTCAAATAAATAAATAAATAAAATCTTTTTAAAAAAAAAAAAAATCTGCTTTCTTAGTCAGAGCTCATTCTACACCATGCCATCTTGGCTTCCATGATACTCTAATTATAAGAGTAATTACCATTTGAGCCACTCCCCTGCTTGTGTGCACTCTCTCTCTCTAATATATAAAATATTAAAAAAAAAAGAGTAATTGCCATTTGACTGCCAGACCCTCTACAAGACCCAGTACCATATACTACTATGGAATCTGAGGCTCGTGGAGGTTCAAAAACTTGCTTGATGCCACTCAGCTAGGAAGAGGCAATGAGCTCATGCTCCAGTCTTGGCCTTTTGTTCTTCCCATATACAACATACTCTCTTTCAAAAATCTATTTATTCTATGACTTCTCTTGGAATCTTCTAAATCTATATCAACAATGCTGTTTTTATCTCTAAAACCCACTCCTTTATCTTCAGTGCCAAGTGGAGATTTCCACTCAAGGGGCTTATCATCGTATCAAGCCCCACATGACTAAAAATAAATCTGTGATCCTCACCTCTCTAAACAGTTCCCTCTTTCTACCTCTCTAGAACATCAACATCCTCCCAGCCACAGGACATGGAACTTTAGAGTTGACTTATTCCTTTCCTCACACCCCATATCCTGTCAGTCACAAAGTCCTATTGAATGTTCCTGGGGAGCCACTCATCTTTCTTCCTCTTTCATCCCATGGCTATTTATTCAAGGCCATGACACTGAGAGTGGGTCAGCCTTCCCCACTAAGTTCATCTTCTATGCCACTGTCTGACTAATCCTCCTTAGCATAGCTTTATAATATTACTTCCCCCACCCATCAACCTTTAAAGGTCCCAGAATCCATATACAAGGAGTCTAGAGTCCTGTGAGCAGCTTTCAAGCCCCCCAGAATCTGTATCCCCTCACCTAGCTGGACAGGTTAAACCAGCCTAGTCATTGGTCATCCCCAAGTCATTACCCATGTTTCTCCCTTCACCCAAACTGTCTTTCAGCTCACTTCTGCTCATTCATATTCTATCCTTTAGGTAGGTCACACTCCACCTCTTTCAAAAAACCAGGTACTCTGGGACCCATAAAATCATGAAATGTGCACAGCGCTTAGAGCTTGTAACAACCATCCAGCCAGCAGGCTGTCCTCTGACTTGTTTACCTTTGTTTTGTGTGAGTTTGTCTTATCTCCCATCTAGACAGTAAGCTCAGAAGAACGGGGAAAGGGGGATATAGCTCATGTTCTCTACTGCCCACAGCTCCTAGCAAAATGCCAAGCATAAGGAGGGGATTCAATACATGAGTGCTTCCTGAAGTTTTAATATGCATCTGGCAGGCTTGTTTCCCTAGTATGAAGTCTGTGGATTACCTCACGTGATCCTGAAGCAGACAATCTACAGACCACATTTTCAGAAGCCCTGATTTTTCAGGATCAGTTGCAAAATTCATGCCAAAAATAGACATGAGATTGGTTTTTATTCTTACGCTCATCAACTAGATCAGCAATAACTTGAACACACACAATTTTTTGTTATCCAAGAGATGTTTTTTTTAAAATGCACGAAGATTTGCTAGGCCTAAAACAAAATTTGAGGTCTAGGTATTTTTGAAAGATGTGATATCTTCAACAAATTCCCCACATTCAAGAAGCAAGAATTTGCTATCTTCTTCTTTGGACTCTGAGAAACTGAGGGTTCTAGAGGGGAGGGGGGTGGGGGAATGGGTTAGCCTGGTGATGGGTATTAAAGAGGGCACATATTGAATGGAGCACTGGGTGTTATACGCAAACAATGAATCATGGAACACTACATCAAAAATTAATGATGTAATGTATGGACATTAACATAAAAAAAAAAAAGAAAAAGAAACCACTGACACACAGGATTCCAGGAGATCTACCTGTTCTCTTATCATTTGCTCATTATTTATAAATGAAATGAAAAATTCAAATTATTTTATCTCATTCACATTTCATTTTAGTTGGAAGAGAAATCTTAATAAGCAAAGCTGAATAAAAACAGAATTAAAACTTTGTAACCACCTTTAAAAAAAAAAAAGCATGAATTCGGTCTGTAACTGGTTTTATAATAATCTCATGCAGTAGATGAATTAGAAAATCCATTTGGGGATTGGAGATGGAAGTTAGAATGCAGAACTGTTCCAGCTAGAAATGTAACTCATTAGGAAACCCAGCAAACATGGTTTTACAATGAATAATCTCACATAAATGTATAGGTAGGGAGGCAGAGGACTAAGGAGAGATTCAGATGATGCTTTTAGCACTACAAAATTATTTAATGAATTCCCCAAACATTTTAGAATATGTTGAATATCTATGGAATTAGATATGTTAGCAAAAAATGAAAAAGATAGCTCAGGAAAAAGAATAAATAAAAGAGATACTTGCAAATATCATGCTTCACATTTAGGTTAATAACCCCAAACTGGATAAAATTGTGTGGTTCTTTTTTTTTTAATTGTGTAGTTCTTAAGCAAGTATGTTACATTAAGGAGTGTTTCTTAACAATGGAGAACTAGAGAATTTCAAGGAGGCCACAATTTTGTGGAGAGTGCATTTTAGCTAGTCAATCTGGAGTTAACTATGTATTTTGTGATGGACTCTTTCTGGTTTCATTAGGATGCTGTTCGCTTTTGAGAAGTATGTCCATGTTAACAACCACAATGTAATTTAGGCACATTGTTTTCTTTTAGGAACGTATAAAGATGTTGGTATAACTAATACCTTCCTTTCGAAGTCTCCTCCAATAAACAACAACCTCACTTTTGCTTGAATATCATTAACTGACAGGCAACCTATCTCTTTTCCAGGTAGTTCTAGTTAGTAGAACTTTCTCCTTCACTAAGTAGGAATCTACTTCTCTAATTTGACCACCCTCCCAATTCTGCCCTGTGAAATCGCCCGGGTCACGTCTTGGCTTCAGAAGAGTGCTTCCGGTATTTGAATTTAACATTCAAATCTCCTTTAATTCTTCCTTTCTTGTGGCAAAAAAGTTATTAATTTCTTCAGCCATTTCTCAAATGGCATTTTTTCTAGAAGCCTCACCAATCTGGTCACCCTTCTCTCAACATTCTGTAGTTCATTAATGTCTCTCACAGCACGGTACCCATCGTTTAGTACAAGACTCCAAATCTGCCTAGAACAAAATCTAGATGAATTATTACCTCATATAATGTGTACCCAAGGCTTTCTATTAATATTATCTAAAATTACATAAGAGATTTTAGTAATTTCACCATACCACTAGTTCATATTTAGTTAATTACAACCCTCAAAGTTCCCATCCCCCACAATGAACTATTTTAAGATGCATCTCCTACGTTCTGTACATATTAAATAGAGTTTGCAGAACCTACAGTCAGAATTTTACATTTATCATTTTACAGGACACTGTTCTTCCCCCACCCCTCGAAAAACCCCTAGCTTTGAAGCCCAGGCCACTTTCCTAAAGATATCAGCACCAAGTTCACTGCCTTTCTCCAATCTCTGCCATGGTTCTTTGTGATTTCGGTAATTATGTCGGTGATCATTTTACTCCTGCCCTTGCCATCTGGACTCCACTCCTCCAATGACCTTGTCTTCCACTCCAGCTCAGTCTCCTTCTCAATAACTGTACTCCCTTCTAAATCTCTGTCTCCAACACCCACTCTGGAAGGACCACCTCTTATCCTTTCAGTTCCCTTATTAAGGAATCCCTGTCCCATCTGTTCTTCTATCCTACCAGCCCATACAAACCATTTATATCATCTTCTCACTGAGCATCAGCCCCATCTTGTCCTCCTTCCCTCTTCCCCAGATTCCATAACCCATCAGTATCCTCACTGCCTTACACACAGTTCACCTCCATGGCCCCTCTCTTCCTGTCATGCTCACTGAAAAACAAAAACAAAACCAGTCCAACCATCCACTTACTCCAAACCAATGCTCAGGCAGCTGAACATGGCCGAAAAAAAAGACAACATATATGGTAACTGATCTCACATCAAACTCATGACCACAAACTCCAAGTGAGCCCCAGGACTGCTCAGAATTCCGTTTCTACTAATCCTTCCGCTCTGCAATTCTAGCAACAATTTTATACTTTCTCCCCTCCTCTCAAACTTCCAACTCTACTCCTCCCTTCACTCTTCTCTTGACCTTGCTTCCTAGTTCATGGAAAATAGAAGCAGTCGGAAGAGAACCTCGCTATTCTCACCACCCCCCCTCCCCACCCAGATCATCTGTCTTTGCTCCAGTTATATCCACAAGCTGTCCTTAAATCCATCTAACATCAGCCCTCTGCCATGCCCTGGATCCATTCCCCTCACCTACTCTGTTACAGGAAACATACTCTCTCTCCTACACTATCCATCTTTCCATCTCAACTGAATCATTTGTATCACTTTACAAATATGCTTTAAAATCCCCCAGAGTAAAAAAATAAATAAAATATTCCCTTCTCTTGATCCCAATCCCATAGACTGATAGATACATAGATAGATTTTGTTTTCCCAGGTGGTCTGAGCAAGTTGTGCTCATGTTTATTTATCCTGTGTTGACCTCCGAAAACTAGCTCATGCCCTTGTGCCCATGGGGTTAGATTATTATAATGCCCTTCTAGTCAAGCTTCCAGAGATGACATGGGAATAAGGAACATGAAAAATGACACCAAAGGAACTGTTTCATTAAACTAAATACTAATGTGAAACAGAAAGATGCACCTCTTCTAGGAAACCACGACCTGTGTTTAGCACAGATACTTTCTTTTTTTTTTTTTTTTTTTTTTAAATTATTTATTTATTTATTTGAGAGAGAGAGAGAGTGAGAGAGAGAAACAGCATGGGAGGGGATAGGGTCAGAGGGAGAAGCAGGCTCCCCGCTGAGCCGGGAGCCCGATGTGGGACTCGATCCCAGAACTCCGGGATCATGACCTGAGCCGAAGGCACTCGCTTAACCAACTGAGCCACCCAGGCGCCCAGCACAGATACTTTCAAAAAGGAGGCATTCAATGAATGTTGACTAAATTGAATTGAATCTCAATGGTTTCTCACTTTACAGATAATAAAAACTTCCTGGAACCTGTGCTATTCAGGATACAGTATTATGAGCAAAAAAATCCACAACTTGTCTCCAAACCTGGAGGATCAGAAGCAGATGAATGCCCCAGAAAAGAGACGGGAGGCAAGAAGGCCTATGGTAGATTTGAGGGGCAATGACCAGGATGGGTTTCCAGGAAAGTTGAGTTCATGAAGAGGAGGTGATGCTGGAAGCCTTGATAAAGTTTATTATCAATGTATTTTTAGGGTATGTAAATGTTTCTAAATTTTAATTCACCCTGACTTGAATTCCCTATATGAAAGGACATATACCATACTTTCCGCCAGAAATGTTATTGATTGTAACCAGAGGCTATGTCCAGAGAAATAAATTACATTAGAAACTCTTTTATTCTTCTTATGTGTTCTATAAAATATTATAAGTGTAGTGTGCCTTCTCATTTCAACATAACTGTAGCTTTCTCAAAAGATGAAAGAAAACAGAAACTGAAATTTACACCTTCTGAAGGGGATTACTGGGAATGACTCCAAATTAAAAAATATACACACATCTATCAAACACACCCACAAGTTAAGAGATTCAATCCAGCCTCCACGTGAATTATAGAAGATGATCAGTGATATATACAGTACAATTTATTATACTAAACAATAAACACAGGATATATAAATATTCTGGTTACTTAAATCATGAGATAATTTATAGTTTTCCCAATAGAGTATCCCATTCAGCATTTGAAAAATATAAATTTATGAGCATTGTGGTCCAAATAAAGTAAAAATCTCTCTCTCTCTCTCTCTCCAATTTAAGAAATTTAAGTCAAATTATCTGTAAGTAAATATTACAGAAGCAAATCATATTGATTTCTCTGGACCATTCTCCATTCTGTTCATTTTGCCTTGCATGCATGAAGCAACCAATGAGTTAATTTCCAAAGCGACCATGAGTTAACTTCTCACCACTGCATTTTGTTCAAATGTTCTATTTTAAATTATTCCTTTAAACAAAGGGCCATTCTTCTATCCTTGTGTTATTGTATGCTCCCTTTGAATAGTTTCCAGGAATAAAATAACTGATCATGAGAAAACAAAACAGTTGCTCTTATCATCCTTTGTATAAAGTTATTAGATGATGGTGCTGATTCATGATTTAACAACTCTAAGATGTTGTAGCCTACACAGGGTGTATTAAATGTTCCCTTGGCAATAGACATCATTTCGCATGCCCATTATCAAATTTCAACATGAAAAATTGTAGCTTTAACAGAAAGTGTTACTTTTTATTAAGAACATTTCCAATCCACAAAAGGGACAGGAGCAATGAGAATACCTGAAAATACAGTGCAGTTTTAACGATATTTAAACATATATTAATTGCAGGACATTACTAAGAAATATTTTTTGGACTGTTTCTTTAGGAACTTTAATTACCATCAATGTATAAAAATAAATAACAGAATTTCTGTCCAGATGGCATGATTAGTGCTGTTTTTCAGAAAAAAAAAGCTTTTAAAATATCAATATCTGTCTTCCACTTTATAATCCTATCTGAAAAAGAAACAAAATCTGTTTACAGTGCATCACGCTCAAAGTCTAAGTTACTTCTTAGTTTGAGTCCCAAAGAGCACCGTTCTTTTTAAAAAAGTAGATCAGTGTGTTTAACAGGCTCCCTCTGGATTTTGTCTCTGATAAAGTTAAAGATGTACCTACTGACTTTGCTTATAGCAATAAAACTGTCACAATAACAGACAAGGAAGCTGGCCCAGATTTTGTTTGGATTTTTCAAGACCTAGCTATTTATTTAGATATCATTTCCAGCATCTAGGTCTCTTATAGTAGCCTCTCCAGTATAAGAAATATGAAACATATAGATTTAAAACATTAAACAATCAACAACTATATGAGACATTCCTTCAAGCAGCAATAATAAACTAAAAATGTTCTATATAAATATGCAAAATATATGCTCCTTTCCTGTCCCTTCATCCCCCTCCCATCCAAACTTCAGCATCATCATGTTCCATTTTATTAGTGTATTTGTTATCTAGAACAGGAAACCCCCAACATATTCAGCAAAGTAAAGTATTTCTATAATTTTCTATAATAATAATAATGTTAAAATTGCAAATGGCTACTTTGTGACAGGAGTTGTTCTAAACATTTTATATATAGCAACTCACTTTAGTGTATAGTGTGTTACTGAACACAGGGCACTAGCTTCCTTTCCCAGCTTCCCCGAACCCTGGTGACACTAGTGGGAGGTGGGAAATATTTATAAAGAAGTAATTTACTTTGATGATGGTGGATAAAGGTTCTGAGCTATGAGCTACAAAGAACAGTAATGGTAAACCGACAAAAAATGTACCTCCCTTTGTCTTTCATCTTTTTCCATCTTCCTTTGCAATTATAAGGAGTTTTGTTTTCATTTAGATGAAGTTGAAAGAGAGGCTAGGCAGCCTTTCTTAGTCTTAAATCCTTCCCACCCCCACACCCTCATATAATAATATATGACAAATGGGGTTTTCTTCCTTGGAGTTTTCTTTTCTTTCTTTCTTTCTTTTTTTTTTTTTTTTCTGATTATGGTCCAATTTTTTCTCTTCCCATCAGAATGTTGTTATGTTTTAATTATTGCATTCCCCAAACCTCCTTTCCTCAGCACAAATCTTTTGTACTAGACCAGAATTAAAGGCTACCTAATGCACTCCACATGACCCTTAAGAGAGGCGGTGGCTTAAGAAAGGTGTTTCCCTAAATCAGCTGCCAAGAACACGCAAGCAGTCCCACCCCCTTTCCACTCTTCCGGAAGCACCCACCACCCCAGATCCTCGAGGACTACGTTCACATCTACACAACTCCCATTCCACTACAGCAAAGCTTTTTCAGAAAACAACACAGCACCGCCCCCTCTAACTCCCTGCCTGGAAACACACACACACACACACACATACACACAGGGCTACCCAGGCCGGCAGCCCCTCCCCGAAGCTCTCCTCCCGCATCCTTTGGTCGGGATGCTCCAAGGCCCTGGTCCCAGCAGGGCACCCGCGTGCTCCGGCTCGAAACGGGGGATCAGGCTAAGGGTGACCGAACCCAAGGCAATTTCCAAATGCCCAGGCGGGTCCAGACTGCCAGTAAACTGTGCCTCGTTCACTCACCACCACCAGTCAAGCCCTCTCACACCCCAGCCAGGCCGGCCGCTCTTGACGGGTTCCAAGTTTCAATGCTCCCTGCAAGATGGGGACATCTGGGCAGTTCTGGGCGGGGACAGTCAGAACTCCCAACCCTCTGGCAACGCTGCCCCTCCTGAATGAGACACGCACACCTTGGGATTTCAGTTTTCTGCGGCAGGGAGGAGGAGGTGGAGAATGGGAGGGGGAACTGGGAGGGAGTAGGGTGTGGCGATTTGTGGAGGGAAGGGGTAAGGAACACTTCCAGCCACATCTCTGCCCCGGACCCAGCCGGATCTAGCGGCAGCCGGCCTGCCCGTCGCTTTGTCAGCGTCCCCTGTAGCTGGCGCGCACGCCGAGCTCAAACACGCCCCAGAAAATCATCGCAACTGGCCAAGCGGGCCCTACAGCCCCCAACCCCTTGGCGGACGGAAGAAACTTGTACGCGGGCGCACCAACAGCCAGGATGCTGCGGTCTGCCTCCGAGGACAATTTTTAAAGCCGAGATAACAATGATAATGAAATATAATGAAACGATAGTATTTCGTCTTCTTCCGAGCCTTTGGGGGGAAAAAAAATTCCTGTTTTCTACCAGTCCGCCAATATTTACAGTCGCCCGGGGCGAAGCGGGCTGAGGTTGGTGCTCAAGGTAGAGAGCGCGAGCGAGGTGCAGAGCCGAGATGCGGAGAAGGGGACCGGGCTGGGGGACCCCGTCCCCGACGCCATTTGCGGGGCAGCGGCGCCCGCCGCCCGCCTTACCTGTGGATGCAGTTTCCATAGCAACTGGCGGCGGCCGGGCGGGGCCCGAGTCCAGTTCCCGCGGCGCCGCTTCGCCGGCCCCGGCGCCCAACGCCCGGCCGGGCTCCCCCGCCTGCGGCGCCGGCTTGGCCCCTGTCGGCGTCACCGCTTCGTTCTCCCCCTCCCCCCGGTCCCCGAACCACTGGGACCCGGAGCCTGCCAGCGGCAGCAGCTCGTCTTGGGGATCCGGCGGCGTGGCCATGGCTGGCGGTCCCCCCCACCCACCCCCCGGCGCGGCGAAGGCGGTTTGGCGGGGCCGAGGTGCGGTGCCTGGGCGGCCGGGCGCTCCCTGCTGCTGCCCCCGCCGGGACTCCGGGCTTGGGGAGGCCGCGGTGTTAGCGCCGCCGCCGCTGCTGCAACTCCGGCCGAGCTGCCGGCTGCCGCTCTCCCCGCTTCAGCTCCTCCTCCTCCCCCTCCTCTTCCTCCCGGCCCCGCCGCGGCCGCTGCTTGCGCTCCGCCTCCTACTCCAGCCGCCGCCGCCGCTCGCTACTCGCAAGCCTGTTATTACGCAGGTGAAAATGGCCTGCTTCGTCCTAGTCTTCCTCGGCCCACATCAGCCCCCGGTGGCAGGCCCCGATTAGGGGATGGGCCAAATCCTCTTGAATCTTCCTCTCTGTTGGGTAAGAATCTAAGGAGAAGATGAGCAGGTAGAAGCAGTCCCCAGCCGAAGCGTGACGGATGAGGCAAGCCGCCTCCCAACTCCTAAACTTGAGCCCCGACTGGTGTCTTGGGACTCAGGGCAAAGGAAGGAAGCTTGGAGATCTCAAGGCCACGGTTCTGAGGGTGACCAGTATCAGCTGTGGAGGGGACGCGGGTCTGCGCGGGGAAGGGTGAAGATGAATGTTGGCAGGAGACAGGGAGCTGCAACCCTGAGGTTAAATGCTGCGTCCTTAAAAACTGTTGTTTCCAGAACAGGGCTGAGAATAGTGGAGTACAGGAAAGAACTACCAGGAGAGCCTCCGAAAAAAAGCTTGCCAGACCTCATCGGTACCAGCACTGAAAGCAAGTAGGATGTCACTAGGCAGGACGAAAAGCGGTTATGCTTCGTTTCAGAAACACTGAGCCAAAGTCATACAAATGATAAGCTGTCTGCGCAGTCTATTTTATTTGAGAATGTGGACACCTCAGGAACCTTGCTTTTTTCCCCCTCCTTTACAGCGGTCTCAGACAAAGTGGAGATACTTGAAAGATAAACCGAACTCAGAGAAGTGGGCTTATAATGTATTATTCCCGTATTGGAGCCATCTTTTTAAACAAAACTTGTGCCTTATTTGTTCTGAAATTGTCTATGAAATGATGTGGTTTGGGAAAAAAATAAATTTCAGGCCAACACACAGGGTAGAAGAATAGGCTTATCCATTGCTCTTTCTTTGGAAAAGGTGGAACATGGAGTAGAAGTACTTGGGACGTTGTGAGACAGCTAAGCCACCATAGGCCTATCAAGGGTTTCATACCTGTTGATTTTTTTTTTAAGATTTTATTTATTTTTGTGAGAGAGAGAGAGAGATCGTGGGCATGAGAGGTGGGGGAGAGGCAGAGGGAGAAGCAGACTCCCTGTCGAGCAGGGAGCCAGATGCAGGACTCGATCCCAGGTCCCTGGGATCATGACCTGAGCTGAAGGCAGATACTTAACCCACTGAGCCACCCAGGCACACATACCTGTTGACTTTTTATTCAAAGTCCAACTTAAGCACTATTCAGATTCTCCTCAAAAATGCTGAAACTTAAAAGTCTAAATTGTGCCCAACCCTTCGTTCTTCTAGTACACTGTTCAAAAGATGTCCAGTGATAATAAATTAGAGAAAATGTATTCACTCAGTAGACAATAGATATGGCTTACTAGTGCCGGATGTCCCTGGAAATATGATGATCACCAAAATTTTACATTACTGGTATCTTTAAAAATTATCATGGACATGTTCATTATTTTGATTATGATGATAGCTTCACAGGTGTATACATATGTCAGAACTAATCAAATATTTCACTATAAATACGTGCAATTTAATGTATATCTATTTTACCTCAATAAAGCTATAAAAAAAATTACCCCCTCCGTCAACAACAACCAAAAAAATTCTTGGTTATCATGAATCATGGTTTTTGAAATCTTTCCATGGGAAAAACAACCTTGTTTAAGAAATCTTTAAGATGAAAAGCTATTCCACTGCTGTCTTTCCATGGAGCTTAATCCTGTTGTGTAATCAGGGGGCACTTGTGAGACTTTCAAATCTATTGTTTAGAACTCCTCGGAGCATCAGAAATACCGGATGGAATTTCTCAGTTTCATTATTGATAACATGCCATGAACACAGTAAACTCTAACAATACAACATTAAGTGGTTAAGGGTGGGTACTGGACATTTGAGAATTGTTAGGGTAAGGGAGTTACATACAGAATTACACAGTGTATGCTATTTTGTTTCCCTGGGAAACACTAATGAAAGTCATCATTAAGAAACTGGAATATCTATGCAAGCCTCTTAACTTCCTTATGCATAAATAGATAAGGAATTTGGAAATAGGATTCTAATTATTTTCCATATTTCATCAGATGTTGATCAATACTCTAATTGAGAAGGTGAAGAGGAAATAGCCAGTTAGGTGTATTTAGATTTTACTTGTTAGAGGAAATAGAAAATTTCCATTTTCATTTCCAATTTAATTGAAATATCTATTTTGATAAATGATTCTGTTTTGCTCTGCTGAAAAGAGATGTATTCACTCTTTCAGTTTTAGCAATCTTCACAACCATCTTTACTTTTTTAGATCCCACCTCTGGATATATACAAATAATCGTCTATTTGGGTGAAGAAATTTTCAGGGTTGTGCTTTGGTTTGAAATTACCAATGTTTAGCCACATTATTTTATATTTGCACCCCTGTGTACCGACAAAACTTGGCTAATTTGGAGATTTATGGGCATAACACACAGTCAGCTGTGGAATTCAGGGCTTGCATAGTTGCTCTAAGTTATGAATTGCTCTAACATGCTTTGGAGATAAAAAAAAAATGAGGTTGGCACTTTTAAAGAATTCTTAGCAAGAAGAGTTGAGACAAAAGAACTGTCAGGTTTTGTCTTTGAAGACAAAGCTATTGTTTTTTCGAAAAGAAGTTTTGTTCATTATTTCAAAAGAAGGAATCTGTTGAGGAGCATTTATTTAACACTAGCTTCTTAACTTAGACCAAACCTTATATCATGTCGAAAGGGGGTATAGGGCAGGCAAAAAGAGCACCACAAGTAACAAACTTTAACCAAGATGAAATCCTTTCCAGCTTCAATATTAAAGTTACATAAGAGCTCTGTGCCTCGGTTTCCTCAACTGTAACCTAGATATTTTAATAGTATCTTCTGTACAGGGTTTGAGGGAGCACCAAATGGGCTGACATAAGTAGGTATATTATTAACAAAAAGAGCACATGCCAGATTATTTCCAGAAAATGGCTTATAATGGTAAAAGCTCTGCCTGCATTTTTATATTTGCAAAGATCAAAGAATCAAAGCCAAAGAATCAAAGAATTCATTTAAAACAAATTAGATGAGAAATGTTCCCCTATATTGAGTGACTATTGGTCTTTTTCCACTTGAAAATCCTATAATTCTGAAAGGCAAACCTTACATAAAGATAAATATATTTCAAAGGTTCTTTGAAGTAGCTGGGTAACACACACACACACACACACACACACACATCTCAACTTGGAATAGCCTATATTGGGAATGGCAAATATAATTCATTGATTGAATAGTACTGAATGGGTGGGGCACTGTACTGAGAGTCTTGGGCTATGTTCAGATTCAGTAGGAGAGAGTGCCTAGAAGGATAAGCACTAGCTACATGCAGACAAGTGAAGGAGATGTGGTAATATATGCCAAGTATTTGCTTTCTCTGGGTTATATGTTTATCAGCATCCAAGCCTAGTTTCTACTTTGGAACTTTTTAGGAAAGAATGCAACTGTGAAATCACTCCCATTGACTTAGTAAGAAAAAGTGTTTGACTCAAGATGGGACTCATTCTGCAGCCTCAAATTTTTCTGAAATCGTTGTGTGTGGGGTTGGTTCAAAGCTGTGTTTGTACCATCCAGCTCATTTTGCAACATGGTTTTTACTCTACTACAATGGGTGGAAGCTCTTGAATTTTATATGGAAAAGTGTCCTCCCTTTCCTACTGCAGTGAAAGAACATTTAGATTGAAACTAATTTATAGAGACCATAGACTGGTGCACAAGAGAGCTGTGTTTTCTCCAGGAGACCAGTACAACACTCACAAACATCTCACAACACATTTGGAACACACCAGTTTCCTTCCATCCATAGGGAGTAGCTGCTGTTTCTGACTCAGCCATCCAAGGGGATAAAACATCAATGCTTCTAATGTCCTCCAGTAGGGAAGGAAAGAAGAGAATTGATCGCTTTTCAGTAACCCAGTTTTGGCTTTCTTATAGAATTTGTGCATTTGAGCAAAACTGCAAAGATGTGTTATTTCTTTGGGCAAAAACATGAATTAGGAGATCTGTGACATGAATTCTCCATGCTTTGGACTCACAAAACACCTTTTAAGATATTCTGAGCTGGAGGAGCAAGCCAAAATCTACATGATGGAGGTAAATTGCCTTTGAAGAGTTCTTTGCATTTTGCGAACAAATCTCATTGACTAAACACACATGCCAACTTTTAATTTCCAAAATCTGATGAGAGATATGGTATCCTCACAGTAAGTTTTTTATTTATTTGACAACCAATGAATTAGCAGATTTCAAATGTGCTTCTTGGTAATTTGTATTTATTGTTTTAATAACAGCTTTATTGAGATTTAACTTGCATACAATATAAAGTGTCTAATGCAATGATTTTAAGTATAGTCACATAGTTGTGCAACCATCACCACGATCAATTGTACAACATTTTCATCCCTCCAAAAAGAAACTTCATGCCCATGAGCAGTCACTCTCCACCCCCACAATCCAAATCCCATCCGAGGCAATCAGTAATTTATTTTCTGACTCCCTAACTTTACCTATTCTGGATATTCCATATGGATGGAATCATACAATATGTGCCCTTTTGTGACTGGCTTCTTTTCCTTGGCATGATGTTTTCAAGGTCCACCTATCTTATAGCACATATCAGTACCTCATTACTTTTTCTTGTATGGATTCTCCATTGTATGAATATGCGCTAACTTGTTTAACCACTCATCAGTTGATAGACATTTAGGTTGTTTCTCCTTTGGGGCTATTAGAAATAAAGCTGCTATAATTGTTTGTGTACAAGATTTTTGGGAGCACATTTTCTTTTATCTTGCATATAACCTAGGATTGGAATTGCTGGGTCATATAGGGTCTGTGTTTCCTTGTTTGAGGAACTGTCAAATTTTTAGAGAATTTTGTTTTCCAAGTTAACTGCACCATTTAAAAATCCTGTTGGCAGCATATGAGGGTTTCAATTTGTCCACATTCTTGTCAGCACTTGTCATTACCTGCCTCTTTTTATTACAGCCATCCTAGTGGGTGTCAAGTAATATCACATTTTAGTTTTGATTTGCATTTCCCTGATACTTAATGATGTTCAGCATCTTCTCA
This sequence comes from Neomonachus schauinslandi, assembly GCF_002201575.2. Classification (NCBI taxonomy): domain Eukaryota; kingdom Metazoa; phylum Chordata; class Mammalia; order Carnivora; family Phocidae; genus Neomonachus; species Neomonachus schauinslandi. The sequence continues at coordinate 39,403,488 of NC_058411.1, read as the reverse complement.
TGTGCTTATTATCCATTTCTATATCTTCTGTGGAGAAATGTCTATTCAATCCCAAGCTTACTTTTAAATTGGGTTATTTATCTTTTATTATTTAGTTGTAGAAGTTCTTTATAATTCTGGATATGAGTCTTTTATCAGATATATGATTTGCAAAATTTTTTTCTCCCATTCTATGGATTGTCTTTTTACTTTCTTGATAGTGTCCTTTACAGCACATGTGTGTTTAATTTTTATGAAGCCCAATTCATCTACTTTACCTTTCATTGCTTGTAGTTTTGGTGTCATATCTAAGAAACATTGCCTAATTCCAGGACCAAAGATGTACAGCTAAATTTTCTTCTAAGAGTTTCATAGTTTTACATCCTATGTTTAGGTCTTTGACCCATTTTGAGTTAATTTTTATATATTATGTGGATAATTTATCTTTCTTATTTTGTGAATTGCCTTTTGTGTCCAGTCCAATTGCCTTGTCCAGTCAGGTATTTTTTTTCTTAAATATTTTTAAATGCTCTTTGTATTGTATTTTTGTCATTTATGTTGCAGATATTTGTCACATTTTATTGTTCAGGCATGATGAGAAAACCAAGGTTCTGAAAAAACCTTCAGAGATTTCTTCAAAGTCACATGGCTAAAGCAGCTGTTACTAAAGTCTAAGTCTGCTGACTCTAGGACTTAAGCTCTCCAAATTAAAATCCTGACATAGTATAACCAATTTTTCAGTTTGTATATACTGTACCATTGACAAGACCCTGGCCCAGCAGAGCTCAAGAGAGACCACAGAGGGATTCAAGATTAGGAATCAAAAACTAGATCCAAAGTATTCCAAGTTTAAAGCAAAATCATCAGCATCAAGACCAAGGATAAAGAAGGTATTGACGGCCTGTGTGGAAGTCAGAACCCTGGACAGCTCAGTAGGAGCCTTAGGCAAAAACTGGAAGTTTCTTCTAACTTTAGACTATAATTCCTGAAACTCCAGAGTCGTGGTTGGCCCAAAATTATGGAGTTAGTCCCAGTTTAAAGGGCACCGGCCTTATTCATATGGCCCCAGTCTCTCCTGAGGAAAAATGTCATACCATCTTCTAAGAGTCTGTCATTTTTGTGAAGTGACATGGCCTCATCTTTGGGCCTGACAAATATGTTAAGAAATCCCAGTTACCTGGGGCTTCTTAGGGGTTAGTCCAGTCTGAGGAGAAATTGTTTTCTTTCTCTCCTTGCTTGGAGCTCTTTATCTAGAAAGCTGCTTTTCCATCAAATTTAGAGACTGGCAGGAACTCCACTGTAAGTGGGGGTCCTGAGACATTACTTAGCAAAAGCTTAAGTTTACATGAGAGTTCCAAGGAAGAGTTGAGGGGAATACTGGTGTAAAAGTCTCAGAGCCAGGGTATATTTATGATTCCATATATACCATGACACAAGTTTGACCACTGGTGTCATAGAGCAGATGGGACCACACAAAACTCTATGGCTTGGAATCACCAATTCTACACCTGAAACTAATATTACACTGTATGTTAACTAACTGGAATTTAAATAAAACTTGAAAAAGAAAAAAAAACCCTCTGTGGCTTGTATGCACTTATGAGCTGTCCTGAGACATTCATCGTCTATCTCACTGCAGCCCTATTTGGGTAGAGGTGTAAGACAGTAATAAATCAGGATAAGCCTGTAATGACTGGGAAATTAACCTAAGTGAAAGTGAAAGTCCTGATGACAGCAGAAGGTTCCGAATAAAAGTCCTGAGTGTGAAGAGAGTCCAGGATACCTAGCACATAATCAAGAGACAGAAACACTTTGGGTCTGTTTCATTTCACTTGAAGAAATAAGAGAAAAAGAGAATCTTGAACTATGTCTCTTGGGAAATGGGTACAGCATATTGCAACATCAGTCATGAGGGTAGCTTTCTGTTTTATAAGCAACAGGTCAACTATCTTAAGTAGACAACTACTCTTCAGAAGCATCAAGGTGTTACTCTAAAATAATGTTACTCTTCAACAGAATTATGGCTTCCTGGGCAGCTTAACTGTGGAGACTTTAGAAAGATCTTTCTTCCAAACATTGCTCCTACTCTAGCCTGCAATTGGTATTGGAAATACAACATTTTGACTTTATAAATTTGTCAGGTCAGTACTGTTGTAAATGGCAGCATCCCCAGAAATGGTAACTTGGCATTCATAGTATTGATACCTCATAGTGAATTACCAGACAACTTACTAAGCTGAGCTTAGATTTTGATAAGGAGAGAATGCTAGAGCCAAAGTATTCCACGTTGCCTGGGGAAGACAGCCCAGAGGATTGCAGTTGCAGCCCTTTGAGAATCAGAGGAAGATGCTTAACTTCCCCAGGGCTGAATTCATTTCAACAAACTATAAACCTGCTTACCAATTGTTGCAGATTGTAATATTGTAATAGAAATTATCTCTAGGATTGTGAAAACATTTATTTTCTTAAGTGTTTTTCATCTTTTCTGAATTCTCTAAGGAAAAAAAGCAGTTATATGAAAAGTCTCAAAAGTAAACGCCAGCATTTTTTGGATACTAGTAATTTTGTTTATAAATTTTTCATGTAAGGTCATTTTAAGCATCAAGAATCAATTCATGAAAGGAGCACTACAGGCTGTCAGTAAGCCAGAGGAAGATAAGGATTATGCATTTGACTACATCGAGAAAACCTCATGTATATCATTCAATGAGCAATACATCTCTAATACCTAACTTCAAATTTTGCCACCCCCCCAAAAAACCCCATGAAACTACATACATAGTAAACTACCAAATGAATTTTTGAAAGCAAAAGGTTTATATTTGTAAGAAGAATGATATCAAATGGTAGACTATTTACAATCTGATATTGTCCTTTTGTGCAGATACCTATGAAACTGGAATCTCCTGCAAACTGTGGAACAAGCTTCTTGAATAATTCCACCCACACAATTTATTTGATAGTTACCCTCTTCATTTGTTCATTCATAAATGTATTGAATACTTCCTCTATTTGTCAGGTTAGGATAGACTATGCTTCAGTAAAAGATTAATTCTGAAATTTCAGTGGCTTAGCACAACAGAATTTCCAGACTCAAATCTAGTATGGTTCAGGGGGAGCCCTGATCCACATGATCAATCAGAGACTCAGACATAGAAACTCCACCAAGTTGCAGCTAGAACACATGGCCCTGTGGACTGCCCCAGAAGGAGAAGAAGGATCAAAGAATGGAGAATTCTCATCTGTTCCAAAATACTTCAAAGTGAAAGTGTTACACGTAACTCCTTACAGAGTATTTGCCAGAACTAGTCATATGCCCCAAGTCTAATGGCAAAGGATACTGGAAAATATAAAGAAGTACATGGAATATTTGGTGAGTCCAATCAAATTTGTTCGAATATTTATACCAGGCACTTTGGGACTACAAAGGTGAATCAATTTTTTAATATTTATATAATCAAATCATGGAGAGAATAAAATGTGCATGTGAATAATCAAAATCCAAGGTAGAGGGTGATAAGCACTAGGAAAAAGGTACATGGTAAATCAGAAGATATAAAGATTACTGCTATCTGGAGAGATCAAGAAAAGCTTTATGGGATGAGAAGCATTTGAGCTAGGCTTTGAAAGTTGTAGGATTTGTACATGAAGAGCTGATGAATAGAGATCATTCTGGTCTCAGAAACAGTAAGGGCATGGGAGAGAGAAATTATAGGGAACTTACAGAGAAGAATAAGTCTGTATTTTTCTAAAGCAAAGGTCCAGCAAAGTCAGAAATAAAAACAGAAAAACTGGTTAGGCTCAACTTGGGAAGGAACTAGAATGCTAGGTTAAGATGTTGGGATTTATATAGATGTATATGTATGTAAGAGTCTCAATGAGAGGTATGACAGATGCTATCCAGGAAAAGATAGTAACTAAAATGGTTTGGACTGGAAGAAAACTAATGGTAGGGAGGACAGCTATCAGGCTATTAAAGTTATTTTGATGAAGGGCAACTGGGAAAGAGAAGTAATAGAAATGGGGGGACATATATTAAAAATATTTCAGTCAACAGAATTTGATACCTGATTAAACATGGGAAGAGTAAAGATTGACCCAAAGGTCTGAATTTGAGGGATGGAGAGTTCATAAGTGTCATTAACAGGAATTAAAAAAAAAAAAAAAAAAACGGGAAGAGAAGCTGTTTGTGGAAGAATAATTAGTTAATGTTTGGCCATGCAGAATTTAATGAGCAGATGAGACACAGGTGAAGGTATCTAGCTGGATACTAGAAATGTGAAAAGGAGGTCAAGGTCAAAGCTGGTGATTCAGATTGAGGCATCACCTGGGTAGAGAGGATAATCTAATCATAAGGTTAGATAGGTATACTGGGGGAGACAGACAGTAAAGGGCTAAGAAGTAGGCCAACAACATATTCTTAAGAAATACATATTTTGGGCACCTGGGTGGCTCAGTTGGTTAAGCAACTGCCTTCAGCTCAGGTCATGATCCTGGAGTTCCAGGATCAAGTCCCACGTCGGGCTCCTTGGTCAGCGGGGAGTCTGCTTCTCCCTCTGACCTTCTCCCCTCTCGTGCTCTCTCTCTCTCAAATAAATAAATAATTAAAAAAAAAAAGAAATACAGATTTAAGAGTCCAAAGAAGAAGAAGGAACATCCAGGGAGGTAGGGGGAAAGAACAGCCAAGGGAGGAGATTTAAGTGTGGGCGCCTTCAACAATATTTAATGCCACAGAGAGCCTGTTGGTGATGATAACTCAATTGGCCACTGAATTTGGCCATTTAATTTGGCCACTGGAAGGGAAGAGGGGAAAAGGTGACACTTGCTTAAAGAAATAAAGGGGTTAAGGGAAAATGTGGCCTTTTGGAAAGGGAGTGGAAAAGTGTATAGGCTAAGGGGGAAGATAAATGGGGAGGAAAAACTGTAGATTCAAGAAAAAGAAGAGATAGTGATGAAGCCAGTGGATAAGGATGGAATCAGCACCTGGTGCTCTTCACCTGCTAATACTTATCACCCCAAAAAAGTAACTTACCACTTGCTCCCTTTGTCCTTGCTTATGTACTAAACCATTTCATCTGGACCCTCCAGAACTCCACTTTCTGGTCTGTTCCTGCCTCGCTTGGATCCTGACTGCTTCCCTATAGCCTTGAAGGCTCTCCTTGAAGTGGATGCTTGATATTTACCTCCAATACTGATGTTGGCCTTCTTGGTCCACAGCTCACACTCACCGCTAGAATTTAGCCAGCTCCCATCTAGTGTAGGAAAACATCCTACCTAATCTAGTCTCTCCGTAGGACCCCTGAACTGGTGCAGGCCCTTGAGGGCAAGGATTAAATTTAGAATGTAGGAAATTTACATTTTTCTCAGAAATAGAAAAGAGAACACAAAGGAGATGAGTATTGAGAAAAAGTTTGAGCTGCAGATGAGGGAGGTTCATGCCAAACTACCTATAACTTTTCAGTGAAGTACAAGACAGATCATCGTCAAAGCATGAAGGTGGCAATAATAGGGTTTCAGAATAGGAAAGGTTGCGTGGAAGCCTAATATTTGTAATTTGTATTGCTTTTTCCAATTGACTACTATTATAATTTTCGGTACATTCTTACTCAGATCTGCTAGACTGTAATTCTTCAAATGGAGAATTCCAACATTATCAAAGAGCTTTTTATCAAAGGCATTCTAATATGCTCTCTCCAGAAGGCAATATAATCAAATGAATAATCAACTTAAACTTTCATACATAAAGTTTTTAAGACATTCTATTTCTCAAAGTTCTTCAATAATTCCAGTGGCCTTAAATGGCTTCAATAGCTATCCCACTGCTTCTAAGTCTTAGTACAAATCATTAACAAACAAACAAACAAACAAACAAACATAAAGAGAACTGTGTGTGATTGACTGATACTGAATTGGTTAGGGACTGTGAAGTCAGGCAGGATTTGAATTCCAGTTGTGCCACATCCTGGCAGTATAGTATAGAAGAAAGAGCAGAAGGGCATTGTGGCATCAGACTTCCTGGGTCCAAATTGTGTCTATCCTACCTACTTAATGGGGGCAAATAACTCCCCTAAAGCCTCAGCTTCTAACATCCATAATGATGATATTTTAACCTGTAAAATGGCAGTCATAATGTAGACCTCATAGGATTATTATGAACATTACATGAAGTGGATCATAAATTTAGGGTTAAGAGCATGAGCTCTGAAATCAGGCTGCTTGAGTTCCGATACCAGCTCTGCCACAGTCTAGCTTTGAGATCTTAGGTGAGCTACTCTCTAGGCCTCAGTTTTCTCAACTCAAAATTGTAATAAGAGTACGTTCTTCACAGGACTGTTGGGAAGATTGAGTGACATAATATAAGCACTAAATGGGGTGTCTGACGTATAGTGAGCTCTTAATATTATGATACGTTCAGCACAGTGGCTGACATATGGTCAGCACTCAATAAATGGTATCAAATTATTCTAAAGGGGATGTTTTTAATGTCTCTTCAAGATGATTCTGATCCAGTCATAAACATTGGTTTACCTAAAGCCTAACTGACAACAGTCCAACTACCGTTGGTGGAATATGTTTTTACACAGTTGTAGAAAGTTGGAAAACTAAATTATGTTAGCGATAAGGGTGCATTTAACACTGCATCTGAGCAGACATATATAAAACATGAATGCTCTCAAGATTTTAAGTAGCGGCTCTGACATGAACAAAAAAGTGAAATAATTTCAAGCTGAAGAAACACCATAAAAATCAATGAGCACAGAGCCACAGGCAATGAGGCCCCTGCTTGGTCAAGAAATGCTAGGAAACAGCGGGGTTGGGCTGACCAGCTGGGCTAGCTGCCAGGAGAGGGATTGGGAAAGAGCATTGTGAAGATGGATTCATGTTGACTAAGAGCTATTTTGGTCCTGGAAAAATGAACTTATTCCTATATATTGTGTTGAACAGGGTAGCACTGAGTTCTTGGGTGTCTTTTTTCCCATTGATTTATACGCACATTGTATAGCAGTGACTAGCACATGGTAGATACTTAATAAACAATGGCTGAATAAATGAGTGAAGTGCGGAGTCCTAACTGGAAGACACATTGGGGATCCTTTAGACTAAGCAGGGTCACCTCCTTCAAGGGATGCTGCTCCTCCATTCCAACCCTGAGACATCTCCACCAGGCACCTCCAGATCGTGAGGTATCCTGGGTCCTGGCTTTGATCATTATTGTCCTTTCTGGAGATGGACTGGTTTAGATTTCAGTTTTCAGGCCCTGCTTGTCCTGGTTTCTCCTTCAGATATGGCTTCACTTCTGGTGACTTGCCTTTCCCTCGTTTCATTTCAGCCTCCTTTTACCTTGCAAGTCTCCACCCACTTCCCAGTGAAACCCAAGTCATTGGCTCTCCACTCCTTGGCTTTCTGCTCTCTACATCTGTCACCCATGGGATAGAGGCTTCTGTCAGCTCTGGTACCTGCAGGCTCTGACGTTAACCTCTTGGGTTCTGTCAATCATGTCTGTGCTGCCCATTGACCTCAAATATGCATAGAGGAATACCACCCCCAGCTCAAGGCCATGTAGAAGGTCACAGCCAATTCCTAAATATTTTTAAAACTGAAGTCCCTCACCTAATTCTCTTGTTTCTCCTGTAATCTTTCTCCTTAACCTTCCAAATACATTTGAAAGAAACATAAGACTCTGTCCAGCCTCTTCGCATGTCTTTAGTTCTAGCTAAAATCTTTGACCTATAGACCAGCACAGGTGCCTTAAAGTTTGGACTTCCTCATAAACCACCACTCCAGGAGGATGAGAGATTAAAAAAACCTCCAATGATAATAAATACAGTTTCCTGCTCTGCTATTTTGGGTATTCCAGAGCTTAATCATGGTGGATTTTGAAGGAAGCCGAGAGGTGGTGACTGGGTCTGTCACCAGACAGTGCTAACAGCAGAACTATAGCTTGGTCTTGGCCTAGATTGCTAATTTCATTTAGCTTATTCAGTTCGGGCTGGGATAAAGCCACCCTATGAGTTTCAGGAAGTTCTCAATAGTCAGTCTATGTGGGCCACCCAAGTGGAAATAGTAGTGATTCTGTCCAGATTACTGTGCCTACTGACTGAAGCTGACTCAAGGCCCTATAAATACCAGCTCAGGTGTCTTCATTATGTTCCAACTTGGTGGCCTCCAAGGGGTCATCTTAAACTGATGCACTTAAGCTAACTTGGCTCCAACATTTCTCTTCTTCTTTGAGCTTGGGCAGGTGAGGCACTATGCCATTTACAAGCCCCCAGTGGAGAAAGAGAGTGGAAAAAAAAATCAACTCTGGTGTAAATGAGGCCCCAATCAAAGGATGAATCTTATGGAACAACCCCAGTACCTCCACTATCAAGCTACATCCTCCAAAAGTTTTACCAACCTAAGTAGTTTCAGGAACTATACACTTTGCCCAATAATTAGAGACCATATCTCTTTTTATACAACATTGTCCCCAATGTTACTATATTACAAATACAAATATTACATGGAGCTCCATGCCCATTGCATTCAATGTGGATGATGTCCCCAGAAGCCAAATGCTGCAGCAGCCTTTGTTGCCCCACTGAAATTGAGACCAGGGCCTGGCCCACTCTCTCCTATGACCTTGAACTGCTGCTAGTAATTCTGGTTCTTTGCTGAGCTGAATCAATCAAAATATGATACTGTAAAGTTCAATTCTCTAGAATCATCTCTTCTCAAGACATTCAATAATATACATGGATTAGGCAGGGCAACGAGCTCCAACAATCTCTGGTAAATTTGGGTTTTGTGGAATATTATGGCATAGCTGTGGGAGATATATATATATATAGCCATGTTTATCCATCCTGACTTCCAAGCTTACCAAACTGCTTAAGGAAAACAAGCCAAGCATCATAAAAGACCCAAAAGGATTTGAAAATCACAAAGATGATCCACCCTGAAGCTATTCTAGCACACCCAGACTATTAGGGTCTTTCTTCCCCCAAGCACATGTTCTGAACACACTGTGGAGGAATATTTCCCAAGTATGATCTAGAGACTAACTACATCAGAATCACTTGATATTCTTGCTTACCATGCTGAATCCTAGGCCCTACCCCAGACCTACTGAGTCAGATTCACTGGAAATAGGCTCAGAAATATGCAATTTAAATAAGCCCCTCAAGTTATTCTTATATCCACTAGAATCTGAAAACTATAGCTGTAGCAGCATCCTTCTTAAGTCAGCCTTGACTCATCATTTTCACAAATCTATTCTGCAAATTTACCACTCCCCATCCCCTGCCCTACCCAACCACCCAGTCAAAGTTATATAATATGGGAGAGGAAGTTTTTGACCACTAAAGCAGCATAAAGCCTGAAAGAATTATTTGGAAAAGGACTGTGTTTCCAATAATGACAAAAACAGGCTGTTGCAACCAAGAACATCATTCAAGTGTCTAAAGATTAAGCCAAAGTTCTGTTCATTGGTTCTCAGTCCCTCCTGGCCTGCCAGGGCAGGCCAGGCTAAGCAGAGACTAGAGCAGGTAACCATGGCCAAGTTGTAGTCAAGTAGGTCAAGGAGAAGTGTTTATAGCTAGGAACCCAGAAAGACTGGTGGAGCTGAGAGCATTAAATACTAGCAAGTAGCTGGAAGAAATGTGGTTGGATATTTAAAGCAAGGTATAGTGCTAGAAGAGCTAAGACAGAGTGGGTGAGGAGATAGTGAGGACAGTTATGGCAGGAAGACATCACTGACAATACCCACCAGAATTCAAGAAACAGGCTAATCTAGTAAAGGCCGTATTAGCAGACACATCAAGTCAATGTAAGACAGTCAATCATAGGACATTAGTCAAGGCAGAGCAATTTATAGTTTAGGAGTCCCTTATTACAGCTTTTAACCCAGTCAGCACTAATTTCTCACAAAGTGAGAAAGGTTTCTAGTAGCTAAGTATATGCCATGATTTATAAGCTTCCTTCTGTTTAAGGTACCCACTATATTAAGCCAGACTAGAAGCCAAATCCAAACTTATGCAAAAGAAAGAATTTACAAGTTTCTGTCACTGAAAGGTCCCTGGGTAGTGTTGCTTCAGGCTCAGCTGGATCAAGATGATCATCAGGGATCAGGATTTATCTTTCTCTCTCAGACAGAAATGACCTCTGGCAGATCCTGACATCCATCCCACTAACTTAGTTCAGCCAGGAGCCACAGAAATGTCTTTACTGATAGCTCTGAAAAGAATGTCCTAGAGAGGACTTCTATCAGCCTCACTTGTGATATGGGCATTGCTTTAGAGTGCGGGTTGGTTGTACCATGGGACAGGGTGACCAACATGTCCCAGTTTGCCTGGAATTCTTCCAGGTTTTTTGTTTGTTTTTTAGAGAGGGAGAGAGAGGGGCAAAGGGAGAGACAGAATCTTAAGCAGGCTCCATACTCAGCGCTTAAGAGCCACATAGGGCTTGATCTCACAACCCTGAGATCATGACCTGAGCTGAAATCAAGAGTCGGACGCTTAACCGACTGAGCCACCCAGGCACCCCAGGAATTTTTCCAGTTTTAAAGCTGAAAGTCTATGTCCTGGGAAATCCCCTCAGTTCCAGGCAAACTGGGAAAACCGGCCACCTTACTTTTTCTATGTGGCATGAGTTCCCCCACAGGAACAAGCACTTCTGTTACAAGATTAAGAAGGAAGAGGGGCTGAAGGAGGGGGAATATTTACTTCACCAAGGCTGGATCCATCTGGTACCTGGGCAGAAGCACGGTAGAAGTTCCTACCCCTTCTCTATGGCCACACTGGCAAAAGTTGTCTTTTGGATCAGGCTGGGCCTGGCCTCCACCTCAAAGGAGGTCCTGAAATTTCTCTCTCGAGATTCTTTGCACTGTCTCTGGGTCCTTAATTGTTCCTAATTCTGGCCTCGTTTTGACTCTCCTCTCTGGTGATGAGGCGGCTTGCTCTTTGGCTTTCATTCTTGGGTTCACACTGGCTTCTGTGTCTCTGTACGTCACGGTAACTCTGATCTGCGCACTTCTCTGATGCCACTGCTGCATCTTGCTTGGATCAGCCTGATGTGCTTTCAATAGGGTCTCTGCAGCCCATCTGCCGCTAAGGTCCGCCAAAGCCTTCCTACTCGTGCAGTTCACCACTGCCCCCACCTGTTTCCAGGTGGAATTCAGCATGGCTGTCCATCAAAATCCATGCTAAACTGCAATGCCGGTGCTTTCATTCCCATTTCACAAACGGGGACACTGAGGCTTAGAGGAGTGAAGTAACTTGCCCATTCACAAAGCCAGTCAATTCTGAATTAGAATTCAAAACCTTGAGCTATTTCTGTTGCACCATGCTGACTCTTTTAGGCAATATGACGGTGGTAAAATAGTAGGATCACAAATGACAACTTTTTTTAAAGTTCTGCTCAATGTGTATATATATCCTTATATTATGTCAATAATGTCAATATATTCAATAATGTCAAACACATATGTGTTATTTTTCAGAATTTTAAAACTGATCTTGACCTCTACAAGCTAAATAGTGAGGAAATTATTTTAAAATGGATTTAAAATGTATGTCCCAATAACGAATGGAGTAGCTTCTAGGCCTAGAATTCTAAACTCCTTTACTCTCAATTATGAATATTAAGCCTTTTTTCTTCCTGGACCAAATGTTGTTCAAGACCAGTAGTTCTCAACGTGTGGTGGATGACTCTCATGGTCTGTGAGGTCAAAACCGATTTCATAACAGTATTAGGATGTAATTTGCCTTTCACTCTCATTCTCTCATGTGTATGAAGCTACATGAGCTGAGATTTTGCAACAGACTCACTTCAAAAGCACATGTAAGAATCTTAAGTCAGACACTTAAGTCAGACATATTCTCTTAAGTCAGACACTAAAGAACTTGTAAAACAATGCTGTCTTTCTCACTACTGTTTTTCTTTCAGAAAGTACAATTATTTGTATAAACATGTTATTTATGTTAACTGTAATCATTTATTCTTCTTAAAATAAATAAACATGTTTTGAAATTCTGAGTTTTAATTTCTAATATGATAAATATCAGTTGGGTGTAACTCATACCAACAAAAGTTCTTTGGGGTCCTCAGTAATTTTTAAGAGTATAAAGGAGACCCAAAGCTTGAGAACTTGTTCTAATCAAGAGATTTTTGTAATGAAGTTCTAAACTTAAAGCTCTCTCTAGTAAATATGCTTTGATAGTCTAGAAAACTAGGAAAAATAGGGATATTCTACAAATTAGGACAGTGTGTTATTATTACAAAAAAAACCCCAACACAATAAACTTGTAATTTGAAGTACCTGTCAGTCACTCATTACAGCTGTTCACCAATGTCTAGCTTGGCTCTCTTATGCGGCCCTGTATTTATGGCTCAAATAACACTCCTAATGCTTAGGAACTCATCTAAATTGAACTTAGAAATAAAACCAAAGGGAAGAAAATCAGTGACAAAAACTAAGAATGTTTTTTGTTTTTTTTTTTTTTTCTTAAAAAACTAAGAATGTTTTGAAAAGCCTTGAAGAAATGAATGTTTTCTTTTTTTCCGATAGAATTTCTGGTTGGAAAATTCTCAATGGCAATCTAAAGAATTAAGGCATTCAAAACAATGATTGCAGATGAATTAAATAATCACTTCAATTGAATAAGAAGAAGTAAAGATGATAAGTGAAGAATTCAAGACATAAAGTGCATCCAAGGGAAGGAAAAACATCTATAATCGAAAAACACAAAAATCTCATCTGCAAGCATCTCATTTGTTCTCTCGTCTCCATTCTCTGATCTACCTTTCCTAGTTTCTTTTCCGTCTTTGAACCCAGTTGAGAGGCTGCTGAAATCATTCTAAATGAGAATCACAACCATGATTAAACGTATTAAAAAGAATTTGGTGTGGGAAGGGCAAGCGCTTTCTTTAAAATCATCATTTTTACTTGAGTATCTTCTTTTTTTTTTTTAAGATTTTATTTATTTGACAGAAAAAGAGCACAAGCAGGGGAAGTGGCAGGCAGAGGCAGAGGGAGAAGCAGACTCCCTGCTAAGCAGGGAGCCCAATGGGGAACTCGATCCCAGGACCCTGGGATCATGACCTGAGCTGAAGGCAGATGCTTAACTGACTGAGCCACCCAGGTGTCCCACTCAAGTATCTTTTTAACTCAACCAACTTTGGTTAGTAAAAAGATATTGACAGTATTTCAGCCAATATTTCCTGGGGTCACTGTAATGAGGAAAAGTACTCCATCATTTCACAAGGCACACTTGCCCACTAACCACTATGTGGAAGTGCACTTCTGAGACCTGAAGACAGAGACTGAGAGAGGGACCCCATTCCCTGAGAGTCTAGTAGAAAAAATAGCAGTGAGGCTCAAAAGCACATAGTGAATCTCTCCCATTTATTTGACTGGATGACATTTTACTTCCCTTCATTGGTTCCTCTCTCCTTCCCTTTCTCAAACAAACCCAAGCTGTCTATTAGTGTATTCACTTACTAAATTAAATAAAAATAAATTCATTTTAAGAATTTGCTGTATCTGTTTAGATTACTGAAGTCACCATAATAAAACTTGTGCTGGAAACTCATTTACATATCACCAGGCTTCAAGTCTCCACACAATTTAAATAATTTTCTGGAACAGTGATGCTTTGTGTGGGATCAGAAGCCAAGAATATTGATTGAGGGAGAAAGAATGAGAGAATTTTGATTTCAACTTTAAAGATATATCTTGAGAGGGTAGGCAAACTGTCTTTGAATAAAAGCAGGAAGAGTATGGCTTTGAGTGTTTTGTACTATCTGTAACCATGATCCTTGGGTATTTACCCTAGATTTCATAGCTTAAAAGGAGCAGTGCATTTAATTAGAAATATCAAATATCTGTTTATTTAAATACTAAAGTTGTGTGTGGAAAACACAAAAGCAATAATATATAGGCCCTTTCCTTCTGGTTATTTATAGATATTTAGGCAGAAAAAAAAAAGATCCCTAACAAAATGGTTAAATGGTAACAAAGCCACCTGCCAAAAGGGGGAAAGTGGAGTTATCCTCCATTTAACCCATTTTCTCTCCAGAAAATAGCTCCACATTCAGAGAAATTCTTGATTTAATACATATCTTATACACATGACAACCCAAATTTAATAACTAGGCAATTAAACATCTGCATGTAGGAATACAAGACTGGGTCATGTCAGATGATCTGGCTAAAAGCCAAGACTGAGGGCACCTTTCTACTATGGCAGACACTTCTCTGAATGTTCGTCACCCAAGCATAGTTCTCTGTGCTGCTAAAGTGCTAAAGGCACACATCCTGTCGGAATCTCTACCTTATAGAATGTTGAATATCAGTAGGTTTGCCAGTAAACTAAGAAATCTGTGGGTTAATTCTACTAAAGAAGGTATAGCCCTAAAGAGACCCATTTTACTTCCAATGATGGGTATATTTAAGACAATCGTTTTGAAATCCTATTGAGTTTTCAAAGACCCTTTTGAAATAAAGATTACTGGTTTTCCCTCCTTATCCAGTTCTTTTTCTTCTGTAGCAGCAAAACCTCCAATTTTGAGCTGGACATAAGGCTACCTTAGATTAACATTAAATATTCTGCCGCTCTTGCAGCTCTCTGGGGACCTGTCACTAAGTTCTGGCTGATGGTATACAATTATTATATAAAACTTCCTCCTTCTCCTTCTTCTATCTGCTGGCTGGCAGGTGGATGTGATGACTGGAGAAGGAGCAAGCATCTTAGGCCATGAGGCAACCCTGCTAATAAAGGCCACACACAGCAGAGAAACAAGGTAGGAAGCTGGATCCTGACACCTTACTAACCCCAGACCACTATCTCCTAACTTTTTATAAGAGAGAAATAAATTTCTATCTTTATAAAGCTATGATTATTTTGTGTTTTCTTTCAGTGCAGCCAAACCTAAGTCTAATATTCATCTAAATTCTAATGGAAAAAATTAAAATCAATCATTTGGAACTACACAATTGAATATGGGTATCTATTAGCACTTAAAATGTGGCTGGTCTGAATTCAGATGTGCTGTAAGGATAAAATACACCCCAAATTTTGAAAACTTCCTATGAAAGAAAGAATGGAAAATAGCTCATTAATGACTTTTTATATTGAGTACATATTGAAATGAAAATATTGGTATGTTGGGTTGAAAATATTAAAATTGATTTCAGCTGCACAGGAAAGGAAGCCATCAACAAAATAAGTCAAGTTACTGGATGGGAGAAAATATTTGCAAACCATATATCTAATAAGGGGCTGACATACAAAATATACAAAGGACTCATACAACTGAATACAGAAAAAAACCCCAAACAATCTGATTAAAAAACTGGCAGAGGATTTGAATAGACGTTTTCCCAAAGAGGACATACTAATGGCCAACAAGCACATGAAAAGATGCTCAACATCACTAATCATCACAAAAATGCAAATCAAAACCACAAGATGTATCACCTCACACCTGTCAGAAAGACTTATCAAAAAGATGAGAAATAACAAGTGTTGGCGAGGATGTGGAGAAAAAGGAACCTTGTGCACTGTTGGTAGAAATGTAAATTGGTGCAGCCACTGTGGAAAACAGCATGGAGGTTCATAAAAAAAAAATTAAAAATAAAACTACCATATGATCCACCAATTCCACTTCTGGGTATTTATTCAAAGAAAATGAAAACACTAATGTGAAGCATTATTTATAGTAGCCAAAATATGGAAACACTCTTAAGTGCCCATTGACAGATGAATGGATCAAGACATTGTGGTATACATATACTCAGCCATAAGAAGAATGAGATCTTGCCATTTGTGACCATATGGGTGGACTTTGGGGGCATTATGCTAAGTGAAGTAAGTCAGACAGAGGAAGATAAATGTTGTATGATCTCATTTATATGCAGACTATAAAACCAAACCAAAACAAAACAAAAAACAACCAAGCTCATGAATATAGAAAACAGATTGGAGGTTGTGAGAGGTGGGGGTTGGGGGTTGGACAAAATAGGTAAAGGGAGTCAAAGGTACAAATTTTCAGTTATAAAATAAAAAAGTCATGAGGATGCAATATACAGCATCATATCTATAGTTAATAATAATGTAGTGCATATTTGAAAATGGTTAAGAGAGTAAATCTTAAAAGTTCTTCCCACGAGAAAAAAATTCTATAATTACATATGATGATGGATATTAACTAGATATATTATGGTGATCATTTTGCAATATATACAAATATCAAATTTGTACACCTAAAACTAATATAATGTTTTATGTCAATTATACCTCAATTAAAAAAAAAGACTTTTCTGATGATAATGTGATTTTAAAAATATTAAAATTAATTTCACCTGTTTCTTTTTACTTTTTTAATATGGCTAATAGAACATTTAAAATGACATATATGGTCTACATATAATTTCTATCGATCAGAACTGATTAGAACATGGACTTTTAAATATGGGGATAAGTGGGAATCTTTACTGAAGATCAAAAAAGACAAAGATGACAGAATCTATAGCATTTCAGATTGAGGTCAGGCATGGGGTATATGTCCTGCCAACTGGGGGTTTTAAAATAAAAATGGAAGACTGCTAATATATCTTTCAAAGAAAGAATATCTGGGATGATTTTAAATGTGATTCCGTATTATGACAAAAGGTGAATTAAATGCTTAAAGTCTCCTAAGCACAATAATTTAAAAACTCTGATAACTCTGATACAAAACCTGTTATCGTAAGTAAAATTCTTCTATGTATCTATAAATACATACATACAAATGAAAATACATATAAGACATTCACATTATATATGTATCAGCTTTTATTGTATGTTACTAATGTGTTCAAGGACACGAATGCCTTTCTTATTTTTGATATCCTGGATATGATTTAAGAGGGCCATTTGAAGTTATTAATTATAGTCTAACATTCTGCTTGGTGTCACTCACCTTGTGTTTGCACAATTAAAATTATTTTTCTACTGAGGTGTTGGATTTGCAGGTTGGCTCACACAATGATCCTTCCCGCAGAGCTAGCAAGATGGTGCTGGCTACAAACAATAATTGTCTTAGAGTTCCCTGTATTTGATAACAGTGCTGCATCTTTTCCAAGACCTCTTGTCAAGTACACACATGTGCACGTTAGCCATGGTTTATAAAGCAAATACAGTGTTTCTGTGTAGACTGGCTCTAAATTCTACAGACACTATCATCTTTGTGTACATGCAGCTAGGAGGTAGATCTATAGTAACAGCAGAGCACACTTTCACTTTCCTAAAATGGAAAAAGAGTTCTTTATTCTGACTTACAGAATATTCTTTTTCAGTGTCAATATGCATTTTAAATTTCTTTTTTTTTTTTAATTTATTTTTTGACAGAAAGAGAGACAGCGAGAGAGGGAACACAAGCAGAGGGAGTGGGAAAGGGAGAAGCAGGCTCGCCGCGGAGCAGGGAGCCCGATGTGGGGCTCGATCCCAGGACCCTGGGATCATGACCCGAGCCGAAGGTAGACGCTTAACGACTGAGCCACCCAGGCGCCCCTGCACTTTAAATTTCAAACATTTGGATCGTACAAAAATACATTTAACCCAAACTATAGAAATCAGGCTTTAGAAGGCAAATAAATACCCCCTTTTCCCTTCCAAGCTTCGACTCAACTGGGAAATAGTGATGAGACATATAAATGAAGCTTAAAATATCAACTTTTTTTTTTTTAATTTATTTATTTGAGAGAGAGAATGAGATAGAGAGAGCATGAGAGGGGGGAGGGTCAGAGGGAGAAGCAGACTCCCTGCTGAGCAGGGAGCCCGATGCGGGACTCGATCCCGGGACTCCAGGATCATGACCTGAGCCGAAGGCAGTCGCCTAACCAACTGAGCCACCCAGGCGCCCAAAATATCAACTTTAATACTGGAAATGTCATTGGGAAAATGGCTATATATCTGTAGAGAAAAGGGCTCACTAACATTTCCTCTTCCAACTAGATCTTGCAACTGTCCACCTGAGGGAAAGTTTGGTTCAGTGAAGATTCACTTAGGCAAAACTGCTGCCTCCCACTAGTCTGGGGAGATGAAAACAGGAGCAAATCCCCAGTATTTTTAATCCTGTAGCAGATTAGCTTCATCAAATCAAGGAATGTAAGCCAATGATGTGGGGTGGGGAAGGGGTGTCTCACATTTGATCTGTTAACTTCTCAAGTATTTTATTGTAAAATACTAGAGATGAAAAAAATGTGGATAAATCTCTATAGAGTCAAAGCAGCACTGGTTTGGGATATGTAAGGTAATACTCAACTACACGTAGTGATGTATAAATTGTAAGGACATCTTCTTAATCCATTAATCTATCAACAGACACTTGGGGTGCTTCCATATCTTGGCTGTTGTAAATAATGCTGCAATAAACATAGGGGTGCATATATCTTTTTGAATTAGTGTTTTTGTTTCCCTTGGGTAAATACCCAGTAGTGGAATTACTGGGTCATATGATATTTCTTTTTTTTTTAATTATTTTATTATGTTATGTTAATCATCATACATTGCAGCATTAGTTTTTGATGTAGTGTTCCATGATTCATTGTTTGCATATATGAATTGTGTAAGACTGTTGAATCATATGATATTTCTATTTTTAATTTTTTGAGGAACCTCCATTCTGTTTTTCACAGTAGCTGCACCAATTTACATTCCCAACTGTTAATAAGAGTTCCCCTTTTTCCATATCCTTACTCACATTTGTTGTTTCTTGTCTTTTTTTCTGACTGGTGTGAGGTGATATCTCATTGTGGTTTTGATTTGCATTTCCCCAGTAGTTCCACTTCTGGGTATTTACCTGAAGAAAACAAAAACACTAATTCAAAAAGATATATGCACCTCTATATTTATTGCAAAAGCTCTAGGATATGGCCAGTCAGCAACTGAGTCAGAGTTCTCGTGTAGCTGTAGGCTAATAACCATTGGTGATTTGCCAAACTAAAGCCTTTGTCCTGAGTAATTCTCAAAGGAAGAATTGCCTGTTGTTAACATATTCTAGATGGTATTTGGAACAAAAGGTAATTATAGTTAAAAGCCATAAGAAGAATACAAAACCTAGAAATAAGTCTTAAAATTACTTGTTTATATAATATAAAGAAAACTGTGTATTAGCTCTCTCCTAGTCTTTTACTGGTTCGGAGAGTCATAACAGATTTCTAACAATATACTTTAATAATCTCTATACTTTATCCAAAAGAGCTCCATCCCCCCAAACGAGAAGCTTGATGTATAAAATTCTCATTGTTTCCTGACCCAAATTCTTAATCTAAAACTTGAGATTTCTAAACTATTTTTATCTAGTCTTTATACCCCAAGATGAATATTTGCTTAGGCAGGTCATCTTTTCAACTAGGCTTTCAAATACATTAAAAATACAAATAGGAATCAGATTTCTCTGGTATTTGTTTTAAACTCCTAAGCCACAAATATTTTAATTAATTTATTCTTAACTCATTAATTAATGACAGATGGGAACAAATTCCTGTGAAATAAAAAATGTAGAGGGAAAATTAATTTACTTTTAAAAATATGTTTATGTAATTACAGTCAACATTATAGAAAAAATAACTGAATCACAACAAATATTGAATTGTTATTAGATAAATGTAAGAATTTTTTTTAAGTAGGCTCCCCACCAAATGTGGGGCTGAAACTTATACCCTGAGATCAAGAGTAGGATGCTCTACCCACTGAACCACCCAGGCGCCTTTGGCAAGAAATATTTTTAAAATCTACACTTCTATTTCTCTTGAGAAAGTAGTTTAAACTATAGTCTATTGAATGAGGCGGCCCTCTGCTGACGGAAAAGGGCACTACAGGTACTATTTTGCATGAACTGAACGTCATATTCTACACAAACCAACTGAACCACAAACATTTCAGTAGCGCTGTCCAACAGAAACATAATAGAAGTCACATGTAATTTCAAAATTTCTAATCACTACTTTTAAAAAGTAAAATTTTAATATCGCATTTTTATTTAACCCGATATATCAAAAATATTCTTATTTCAGCATATAATCAATACAAAAAGTTTATTTTTTTTTTCATATTAAGCCTTCAAAATATAATCCGTATTTTATGGTACATCTCAATTCGGACCAGCCACACACAGTTCGTGTTCAAGAGCCACGCGTGGTTGTAGCTAGTGGCTCCATACTGGATAGGCAGATATAGAAAACGAAGAGAGAGCTACAGTTACTCTGATGTGCCTTTTACTAAGTTCATTCATTTCTTTTTTTTTTTTTTAAGATTTTATTTATGTATTTGACAGAGAGAGACACAGCAAGAGAGGGAACACAAGCAGGGGGAGTGGGAGAGGGAGAAGCAGGCTTCCGGACGAGCAGGGAGCCCCATGCGGGGCTCGATCCCAGAACCCTGGGACCATGACCTGAGCCAAAGGAAGACGCTTAACGACTGAGCCACCCAGGCGCCCCAAGTTCATTCATTTCTCACCCCTTCTGCCCACTCTTTTAAAAGTTCCTCTCTTTCCCTCTTTAAGTTCTACTTTATTTTGTAAATATGTTTTGCCTCCTGAATATTTTGGAATACTTAAACGACCCTCAAGAGCCGGCCCAAGAACGGTAAGACCCGAGGAGAGCCCATTTTTCTCCAGAGGTTCGTATGCCAGCGCCGACCTTCGATTCGGCTCGTCGGCGGAGGTCTGCTACATTCCTGGGGATCGGAGCCCAAGCCGGGGATCGGGGCCTGTCCTGGCTCTCCGGTCGCCTTATGACATCACAGCCCCATGACTGAGGTTCAAGTCCAGCGAGGTTCCGGGATTCCAGGACGCAACGGTCGAAGGCTTTCAGTGGGAGAGAGCCGGGACTGCAGGAGGCCACACGACTAGGTCCATGCCACTATGCCCACAACTCGGTGCTTCCAGTCCGGTCCCATGATCCGGCGAAGGCAGGTGGAAAGATGCGCGCTGGCACGAACACACCCGCGAGCGAGGAGCTCCCCACCACTTCCCAGCAGCACCAGCGGGGTCTTCCGGGTGGACCCCTACCTCTGCTGATTGGTTGGAGATTGCCGCCACGTGACCCAGAAACGGCTTCGGCCGCTGCTTTCCCCGCCTCTGTTGTCCCCCTCCCCACTCCAAGGTCGCGGGAGGCGGAGGGGCAGGTTTCCTAGGCAACCGGAGCTGGTAGTGTAAACACACCAGGCCCCGGATTAGAGAGGGTGTCGTGCCCGCTGTTGCAAGACAGGGATTGAGGTCGGAGTGGACTCTGGTCTGTCTCGGATTGCCCTGGAATCCATCATCTTTCTGGGATAAGGTGAGTGTGTGTCACCTTGTGGCCTTTGGGCCTACATCACCTGTCTGCAGGCCCCAGGAGTCTTTGTTCTCCTCTCCTCCCTCTCTGCCCGCCCCTGAGAGGAAGACGGGAGAGAAGCAACGTTGAGGTCAAAGGACCCCGTAATGGCGCAATGGAGATGATAGTAACAATGAGACAGAGACGTGTCTTTATTGGAGGCCGTCAGGGTGACCAGAGCAAAGGTTAAGAGGGGGAGGAAAGGGAAGGTGGCCCACAGTCATCTGTGCAGCCTTTACTGCACGCGTTAAGGCACAGAACTGAGAAAACCACGGGCTCCTTGGCCAAATTGGATACTGCTCACCTAGTACCATAAGGGCGTTTGTTGGGCCCGTCAGTACTAACAGATGGATTCTGATCTCTTTATACCCAAGGGAGGAGACAGTTTGATCATACAGGGCTTCTAGTTTGTAGAAAATAAATTTGATTTTCTCAGGATAATACCCTACCCTCCTGGCAGACAGAAACATGGTGCTTTACACTCTATTTATTATTATACTCTGGTCATGTACAGCAAGTATTTACATATTATATATATTCCAAATTGTACCATATAGGACTCTGTAGCATGACAATTAATTCAAACTATTCGACAAATTTTATGGAACACCAAGCAAGTGCCCGGCACAGTGATAGGTTCATTGTCCTTGTCTTCAATGAACATGTAACCTGGTAGGGAGGAAAGACCTGCAAGGCATCACAATACAGTGGGACAGGTACTATATATGGAACATATGCAGGCCTTAACTGGAGTCATAAGGAAGAGAATGATTATAATACTACCAGAGAGAATTAAAATCTTCACAAAGAAGACTCTTGATTTAAATCTTTAAGGATGTATGGAGTATGTCATAAAGTCAAGGGAAAAAAGACATTTTAGGGAAGGAAGACAGCATATGACAAAATATAGAAATACCCCAGCCCATTCAGAGAACTATAGTTGTAGCCAGACTCTGGGGTGTTGGGAGTTTGTGGTTGATGAGCTTGACAGGTAGGCAGGAGTCAGAGCATGGATACCACGAATACCTTCCTTAAGTAGCTTAAACAGATCTACGTTTCAGGAGGCTAGCTGTCACATAGTGTAGAAGAGGGATTGGAGGTTTTAGGACTATAAGGAAGGCATCCAATTAAGGTGAAATGATGAAGGCCTGAACCAAAAAAGGGGCAAACAGAATGGAGAGGAGGGGGGAAATGATAGACATTTTTTTTTTTTAAGATTTTATTTATTTATTTGAGACAGAGAGAATGAGAGACAGAGAGCATGAGGGGAGGAGGGTCAGAGGGAGAAGCAGACTCCCCGCCGAGCAGGGAGCCCGATGCGGGACTCGATCCAGGGACTCCAGGATCATGACCTGAGCCGAAGGCAGTCGCTTAACCAACTGAGCCACCCAGGCGCCCCGAAATGATAGACATTTAAGAGGTATATGCAGAAGGATTTAATGAGTGAGTGAACATGGAAGAAAGAGTAAAAGAGTGGTTAAGAATAAATCCTGAGTTTCTGATATGGTTGATTACAAAGATGTGCCATTTACCAAGAGAAGGCATACACTCAGAGAACCAGGCTGGCTGGGAAATATGACTTCAGTATTGAACACACTGAATTTGAGATGCCTATGACACATTCAGATATAGCTATCCATGTAGGAAGTTGGTTTTGTTGTATGGAAAACAGGAAGGTAAAGATTAGTAATTTTTTACCAAGAAGGAAACAAGTGCTCAGAAAAGTAGATTTGAAATAACAAGTAGAGAGAAGCTAAGGAGAAAAAGGCAAACCAAAAAAAAGAATACTAGAAGAATGGAGTTATCAACATTGTCAAATGCCATGCCAAGGTCCAGTTAAGCTGAGAGCTGAAACATGTCCAGTGTCTTTGGCAGCTAGAAGATTATTGTTGACTTTGGCAAAAGAAGCAGTCATGGCCTGAGGTATCCCCAGTCAGGTTGCAGTGAGTTAAGAACTGAGTGGAGGTAGTGAAATGTTGCTATAATGAACTCCTCTATCTTGAAGTTTTTCTGTGAAAGTATCTAAAACATTCATTCATAGAATACAGGATAGGAGGACTTTTTTTTAAGAGACAGGAATGATCTAACATTCATATATGGAGAGAAGAGAGGCCTTAGAGAAGAAAAGATGGGAATAAAAGGAGGAGGAAAATTTGACATAACTGTTCTGAAAGAGACTGAAGACAATGGGATCAGTACACACATTTTAGACAAGAGAAAGAATACTTTTACTAAGACAGGAGTCAGGAAGGGAAAGAAATACATTTTTAGGAGGAAAGGGAATTTAAGGAATGAATATCTGATGGTATCGCTGTTCTCTGTTAAGATGGGGACAAGATCATCTGCAGAGGGAGGAGGGGTGGCAGGGAGAACTTGAGAAGAGTGGTAGAAGTTTAGAATAGTCCCTATGTCATGAATCCCAGAGCTGTATCTCTAGCCCTACTCTCCCTAGGAGAGGAAGTCGAAGAGGAAAATATAAAATGTCCGTTGTTGAAGATCCAGCTGAAGTTAGCGACCATGCATTTTCAGTGACTTCAGCTCTGTGCTGGTTATGTGAAATCATCCAGCAGCACTCCAGAGTGAGGAGGGGAAGGAGGGGATTGAATCAATCCAAGATTTGAGATTTGGAGGGTGAAAGCTACAGAAGCTCCTGGTGGCTCCTGGTGGCTCCTGGTTCCATGAAGGAACTAGAGAAAAAGACCTGTGGTCTCTTAGATGGTCAGGCCCTGAAAAGAACTTGCCCAAAGTGGAGGAGAATGAATGCAAGTTGGCCAACAGGACACACCTCTTGATGGAATCAGAAGCTTCAGCTGGAAGCCCTGGGCCCACTTGTGACTGGAGGAAGCATAGGAGGCTTGTAAATACCAGGGAGGTTCAGGCTCTTCATAATTCAGATGTAGTTATGCAAATTATAGAATTGAAAGATTTCTAAATTATATTTTGTTTTGCTAATTAACTGTTGAATTAGATAGATTTTTTCCTAAATAAGATGAAGTGGGAAGTAAGGTTGGTATCCAAAATATGCATATTTCTCTGTTAAGACAAAGTAGTCTCCTTGAATAAATGGAGAGCTATAACTTGTTCTCAAGAAGACTGAATACTGTGAAGACGGAAGTTCTCTCTAAATTAAGCTTTACAATGGAATTTCAAAAACCCAAGTGAATTTTTAAACACTAAATATGAACTTTCATAAATTTTATTTGGAAAAATAAATGTGAAAGAATAGCCAAGAAATTAAAAAAAGAAAGAATATGTGGTGGGAATTAATATAAATCACAGTAATTAAAACCAGTTGATACTATAGGAAAAGACAGAGCTAAGGGAGAACACAGATTGGAAAGTCCAAAATTAGGCTCAAATATATGTGATAATTTAGTGAATAACAAAGGGAACAGTTAATTTCTTTTGGAGCAGACATCTTGGATATAGACTAGATAACTTGGATCCCCATTTGGTGACTTTGGATATACTAAGGACAGGCCTCGTTCCTTGTGTCATAGTTGGAAGGCAGGCTTTCCTATTAATGTTCACAGACATTAAACCAGAATGTAGGGGCTTCTTTTCTGATGAGAAGTAGTGGTACAAAGCCTTCCTTTACTTAGTATGGCATCTGAATAAGCCTAGGGAGGCAAGACTATGGCCTGCATCTATGTATGGGCCTCTGATGGAGTATCTAAATCCTTTCAAGTTGTTCCTTGCCTGGCCACTCCTGCAGCCTATGCTGTAATATCTTGGGGGTACCCAAGAATGGGGTAAAGAGATAGTTGTTAATGGCAAGCAAAGAAGGAAAGTACAGTATTACCTTCAGCATAGGTCCATCTTCTAACTACTTCTCACCATCACCACCACCACCACCCTACTCCAAGTACCATCCTTTCTCACTTATATTATTATAACTGTCCCTTAATTTGTCTCCTTGCTTCTACCTTAGACCCCTACAGTCTATTTTCAACAGATTCTTTGAGGGTGATTTGTTTCAAAACTTAAGACAGCTCATATTACTCCCACTCAAAATCCTCATAGGGCTTTCCATCTTACTCATCTAAAATCCTCAAAAGGGCCTACAAATCACAAGCTAGCACATGATCTGGCTCTGCACTACCTCTCTGATGTCACATCCTACCAGTCTCCATTTCCTAGCTGTGTTCTAGCCGTATCATTTTCCTTGTTATTCTGCAAGCCTACCAAGTATCCTTTCATCCTATTTTTTTTGCATGTGCTCTTCCCTCTGCCTGGGTGCATTTTCCCCAGATTTCCTCATAGCTCACTCTCCCTCATTTCCTTCAGCTCCTTGCCCAGATGCTACCTTATTGGAAAAGTCTTTTCTTTCCTTCTACCCCTAGCATTTTCTGACTGGTAGATATATTAATATATCAACACATATATTAATGAATGAGTGAATGAATTAGAGATTCAAGGATAATTTTCTGGCTGTATTTTTCTTTGTGGTGTTAGCCGAAGCCCCTCCTCTCCTCACCTCAGCAAGGTGGGACTGCATCTCCAGTTTACAGAGCCTGAGATCTGATACAGATCTCAAAGTCCTTTGATTTGGTTCCCTTGGATGGCTCACAGCCACCTTCTTCCCAATCACTGCGGCTCTGAGTTTGGGGAATTTTTAGGATGGTTTTGTAAAACTTCTTTCCCTGGTACCTTGAATTGTGGCTGGTTTGTACTGATGGGCTTTTCTCTCAGTCTCATGCTGTCTACTTCATTTCCATTCAAAAGACCTTTCTCTAATAAAATACCTAGGAATAAACTTAACAAAAGAGGTGAAAGACCTGTACTCTGAAAACTATGAAACATTGATGAAAGAAATTAAAGACAACACAAAGAAATGGAAAAATATTCCATGCTTATGGATTAGAAGAACAAATGTTGTTCAAATGTCTATACTACCCAAAGCAATCTACACTAAGTTTAATGCAATCCCTGTCAAAATACCAAGAGCAATTTTCACAGAACTAGAACAAACAATCCTAAAATTTGTATGGAACCACAAAAGACCCCAAATAGCCAAAGCAGTCTTGAAAAAGAAAAACAAAACTGGAGGTATCACAACTCAGACTTGAAGAAGTTATGTTACAAAGCTGTAGTAATCTAAACAGTATGGTATGGGCACAAAAATAGATACATAAATCAATGGAACAGAATAAAAAACCCAGGAATATCCCCACAATTATATGGATAATTAAGCTTTGACAAAGGAGGCAAGAATATGCAATGGGAAAAAGTCTCTTCAACAAATGGTGTTGGGAATACTGGACAGCTACATGCAAAAGAGTGAAACTGGACCACTTTCTTAAACCATACACAAAAATAAATTCAAAATGAATTGAAGACCTAAATGTGAGACCTGAAACCATAAAAATCCTAGAAGAGAGCACAGGCAGTAATTTCTCTGACATTGGTTGTGGTAGCATCTTTCTAGATATGTCTCCTGAGGCAAGAGAAACAAAAGCAAAAATAAACTATTGGGACTACATCAAAATAAAAGGCTTCTGCACAGCAAAGGAAACAATCAGCAAAGCTAAAAGAGAACTTACTGAATGGGAGAAGATATTTGCTAACAACATTTCTGATAAAGGGTTAGTATCCAAAATATTAACACACCAAAAAAAATAATAATAATCCAATTTAAAAATGTGTAGAAGACTTGAACAGACATTTCTCTAAAGAAGACATACAGATGGCCAAAAGACATATGAAAAGATGCTCAACATCACTCATCATCAGGGAAATGCAAATCAAAACTACAATGACATATCACCTCACACCTGTCAGAATGGCTAAAATTAACAACAGATGTTGGCAAGGATATGGAGAAAAGGAACCCTCATGCAGTGCTGGTGGGAATGCAAACTGGTGCAGCCACTGTGGAAAACAGTATAGAGGTTCCTCAAAAAGTTAAAAATAGCTATGATATTTTTAGCAACTACCCTATGATACAGTAGATGCACTACTGGATATTTACCCAAAGAATACAAAAACACTAATTCGAAGGGATATATGTACCCCTATGTTTACTGCAGCATTATTTATAATAGCCAAACTGTGGAAGCAGCCCAAGTATCCATCGATAGATGCATGGATAAAGAAGAGGTGGTATGTATATATATATATATTGGTATGTATATATATATGTATATATATATATACACAATGGAATATTATTCAGCCAAAAGAAAAAACAAACCCAAATCTTGCCATTTGCAACAACATGGATGGATCTAGAGAGTATAATGCTAAGTTAAATAAGCCAGTCAGAGAAAGACAAATACCATATGATTTCACTCATATGTGGAATTTAAGAAACAAATGAACAAAGGAAAAATAAAGAGAGACAAACCAAAAAAACAGACTTTTAACTAGAGAGAACAAATAGATGGCTACCAGAGGGGAGGTGGGGGGATGGGTGAAATAGGTGAAGGGGATTAAGAGTACACTTAATCAATATGAACACTGCATAATATATAGAATTGTTGAATCACTGTATTGTATACTTGAAACTAATTTTTCACTGTATGTTAACTATACTGGAATTTAAATAAAACAACAAAATACCTTTCTCAACATCTCTGGTACTCAATGCTCTTTTCCTAGCACTGCTACGCATTCCTTTCTTATTTTCACATTTCCCTACTCGTTCTAGTGGGATTTGGGGGAGAAGGTAGGTAGATACAAGGACACAAGTAATCATCTTTTTTTTCTTAAAATTTTAATTTATGTGTACACCTGTACATATATATAATTTTGCATAAATGAATGAAAGTGAGCATATACTTTTAAAATAAATATTTAAGTAAAATTTCATTTTAAGGATAATATATATATAGAAACCACACAAATCTTAGATATCTAATTTTATTTTCTCAAAGTGAATGCATTCCTTTAACCAGCACACAGATCACGAAATACACCTTCATCAGCACTCTAGAGCCCCTCTTTACCTCCTCCTGGTCACTCAACCCTGAGAGGTAACCACTATCTTGACTTCTTCTAATACCATAGATTGGCTTGTTTTCAAATTTTATGTGAACAGAGCCACATAGTATAAACCTCACTGTGTGTGTATCTTCCTTTGCTAAACTTGTGTTTGTGGGAATCATCCATGTTGTATACAACAATAGTTTCTTTCTCATTCCACTTCTAGGTATAAACTCAGACTAAATGTGTACCTAATGTCTTGCATGATAAAACTGTTCAGAGAAGCACTATTTAGCTCCAAACTGGAGACATTCCAAATGTCTACTAACAGTAGAATGAATAAATGGTTTATATATTCATACTATAGAATACTAAACATGCTCTTAAAAAGTTTTTTTTCTTTGCCATTTTTACCTAGATCTATCCCTATCCAACCTCTCATGCCTATCATAACCACACTAGCTTTCACCTGTATCCAAGGTAACTCATGTTAATAATTCAATATGTATCTTTACATATTTTCTCCTTATGTAATCATGTACATGTGTATGCATATATATACATATACACATAGATGTACACCCATACATAACTACAGAGGAATTGTTGTAAAAAGTGGGATCACAATATACATCATACCTACATTTTGCTTTGTCATGTCATCATATTAAAACCTAGATTCCTATGTATATGTCTGGAATAATATAATGAATATTAAAAAATACCAAAAAATTGGGTTTTTATTATAGCTACTTAGGTATTAAGCAGTTCATATCATCTAAAATGAAAATGTTGGTTAATTCATTTTATTAAATATTTATTCCCATGACAGCTATGTCACAAAACCCTGAGGTTTCTTTTCTTTGCTAGTACACTTCTTTGCTAGAGCTATGTTCAGTTTTGGACACAACAGTATAATAGGAAGGATAAACTGGAGCCTGTTCAAAGGAGAGCAACAGAGTTATCTCTAGTGAGAGAACTAAAAAAGATGAACTGGGGAGTGAGATAAAGTTGTAGATGAGAGATGACCATGTTCTTCAAGTATGAAAGGCTTATAGTGTGGAAGAAAAACACTCGTTTTATTTGAACCCAGGAGGTAGAGTAACAATGGAGTGGAGTTATGGAGACATAGAATTAAATTCAAAATAAAAAACCGATTTTCTAACAGAAAACTTTAATGGACTGTCTTGGGGCCTAGACAGATAGTTGGTATTATACTGTGTGAAAATTTCAGGCCACATATGGGTAATTCTACCTAAGTATCTTTAAGGCCCCTTCAACCTGTAATAACATGACTCTAGAATTTATTTTATTTCAACTTTTCATTTTCCTTAACAGATATATTATTATGAGCTTTATTTTTAATGGAAGATGACTGAATGTGAAAACCTAAACCAAGAAGAAATAATTAAGGAACTGGTGAGTCAAAGCCAAGTTTCTTTTCAATTACATTTGCAAGAATAGTAAATGGAACATTTTTACACTCCCTTCTGGAGCTCACCTAGATTTCTTCTACCCCATGACCTTTGGAAGTAGAGAAAAATCATATATATGGTATAACTTTCCTTCTTGTGAGTTAAACATGGCATCAGTGCAACTGACAGTTTATAATTTCTAATAGCAAAATAATTTTTAAATTATTTTGAATAGGTAATAACCCAATTTCTTTTTTTGAAACAGTGTTTATGCAATGGTTTGTCTTATGAGATGGTTGGACAAGAAGGATCAGATACTTCAAAACTGGAGATGTTTTTCTCAGGTTATCCCTGTATAGTTGGATTATCATTATTTCCTAATTTAACAAGTCTCACAATTGTTGCTCAAGATATAAAAGAAATTTCAGGGCTAGAAACTTGTTTACGGCTTAAAGAACTCTGGATTGCTGAATGCTGCATAGAGGTAAGTCTAAACATAACCGTATATGAAGTATTTTATGCTTAATTCTTTGGCTTTGGAAAAATAGTTCCATGAAAGATATGCATGAGTCATGGATCAAAACAGATGAATGGGGAGGGGCATACATGATGAAGTAAAATAAAACCCTTTACCCAGTAAAACAAAACAAACAAAACAAATGGGTAAAATATAGAAATAGCTTTCTACAAAGGAGAAAATAGAAATAAAGAATCAAAATGTAGACATACTCCACATTTTAGTAATCAGATCAGATCAAATAATACCCAGTATCGCTTAGTAGTAAATTGGTTTAAATTGGTTTACTTAGTCACTATTGGTTGTGTAAAAATTGTAACATCTAGGGGCGCCTGGCTGGCTCAGGAGAGCATGCAACTCCTGATCTCGAGGTAGTGAATTCAAGTCCACCTTGGGTGCAGAGATTACTTAAAAATAAAATCTGAAGAAAAAAAAAAAGAAAATTGTAACATCTGTAGTGAAAAGCAGGATTCCAAAATGTATCATGAGTCAAAGAAATGTGCATACCTTTTGACTCAGAAATCCCTAATCCTAAAATTTAATCCTAGAGGAGTAATTCAACAGCAGAAAACAACATAAAGTTATTTGTTGCAGTACTATTTATAAGAGCTAAAAATTTGAAACAAATATTTCACATATACAGGTATTTTTAAGAATGTTATTATAGCTAATATATTTTGTAATTAAAATTATTATTTGAATGATTACAAAAACATTTTAGATGGTCTTAAGTTTAAAAAATCCACAAAATTATATAGGTCTCATGATTATAATATAAAAATAGATATAGAATTGATTAAAATTTTAAAAGAATATGAACATTGAAAATAGTTGTCTTTAGGTGGAGGGATTACATGTTTTTTCTTTTCAAATGTTTCATTCATTTGAGGGTCTTGGGTGGCTCAGCTGGTTAAGCTTCCAACTCTTGATTTTGGCTCAAGTCATGATCTCAGGGTTGTGAGATGGAGCCCTGCATCGGGCTCTTAGCTCAGAGTGGAGTCTGCTTGAGATTCTCTTCCTCTCCCTCTGCCCCTCCCCCCACTCACATGCATATGCTCTCTGTCTCTCTCTCAAATAAATAAATTTTAAAAATCTTTAAAATGTTCAGTTCATTTTGTTGGATACAGATTTTGCAATAAAATGTGATTTTAAAAAGAAAATGTACTTATAATCTACTTTATTAAAAGGATAATGCCAAAACATAAGTTAACACTATTCAGTCTTTTTTTTTTTTACAGAAAATTGGAGGTCTTCAAGAATGTAGAAATTTAGAAAAACTGTATTTATATTATAATAAAATTTCCAAAATAGAAAATTTAGAGAAATTATTCAAATTGGAGGTTCTCTGGCTGAATCACAATACAATTAGAAATATTGAGGTAAGATAATTTCAGTAATTTATATGTAAAGTCAGTTACCCCTGTGGAGTTTTAATCACAATGTCCAAGATCATATTATGGGCATATTTATGACCAGCTTAATTATTGTTAAGAAAAACTAACATGTATACAGCATTTATAATGTGTAGAAAACTTCATATACGGGGGGTGCCTGGGTGGCTCAGTCGTTAAGTGTCTGCCTTCGGCTCAGGTCATGATCTCAGGGTCCTGGGATCGAGCCCCACATTGGGCTCCCTGCTCTGCGGGAAGCCTGCTTCTCCCTCTCCCACTACCCCTGCTTGTGTTCCCTCTCTCGCTGTGTCTCTCTCTGTCGAATAAATAAATAAAATCTTTAAAAAAATAAAAAAAGAAGAAAGAAAACTTCATATACGATGTTTTCTTTACTCCTCCCACCAAGCTTGGGCGGTAGGTTATTTCTTCCTTGAAAGTTAAAAAAATAGAGATTTAGAGAAGTTATATATATATATTGCCAAAGATTATAAACACATTCTGTGTGATGTGTTTTTCTTCCTACTCATCTTCCTCCTTTCCTCTCCCCTCCCCTCCCTGTTCCCTCTTCTTCCAATAATTCTCTCCACGTTCCAGAGAAACAAAGATGACTGCTTGAAGGCACCTACTTACTTCTGTGCTTGTGAAGTATACAGTACCCAGTGCTCAAAACACTTGGAGAACTAACCAGATTGATCAGATCATTTATAAATATATATATTACTGACTTCCTCTAAATGATATATTGTCTAAATTTTCAGGGCTTGCAAACTTTGAAGAATTTAAATGACCTTAACCTTGCTGGAAATCTAATAAGCAGCATTGGTATGTATTATTTCATTTGGAATATGAGATAATGCTACAATAATTTTTTATCAGTATGAAAAGTACATTCTTAGATTTCTTTTTTTAGACTCTTTTGTATGATATTTTGCAAAGCATTTCTAAATCTATGATTATAGGATGTGAAAATACTAACCATTAATCAGTTGTTACTAACTATACAGTGTTACTATTAGCCTTACTTATATGCAAGAAATGATGATCATATACAACTAAGAAATATGACAGGATATGAACAGGAGGGAAAACAAGAAATTTAATTTTTCTTTCATCTTGTTTTTTAAATTAAAGGTCGATGTCTTGATCCCAATGAACAACTGGAAAGATTAAACCTTTCTGGTAACCAAATATGTTCTTTCAAGGTATGTTTAAGTGGAACAGTCTATTTTTATTTACCAACCTGGATCATGAACCATCTTATTGCAGAAAATGTACTAAATAGTTCCCTTTTAAAGAACAATTTAATTATTTTGGACTATCCAGTACTCTAAGAAATTTTAGAGGCAGCTGATTAAGCTGGCCCTAATGATCTGACACTATTAAAACCAAACAAGAAACTATTTACTTGGCTTAGTTTTCCTCTGATCTTTCTGGCTACACCTCTGGTTTTTCATCTTCTCCTAACATCTAAAAAATGGGCTGCTCCAGGTTAGTCCCAGGATCTTTTCTCATTACTATCTGCATTTATTCTCTAAATAATCGCATTGTCTTATGACTTTAAATACCTTTTATACATTTATTATTCCTCACTTTCTACTTTCCCTAACAACTATTTCTATTTCTACTTTCCCTCATAACTCCCCAGAACTATAGATATCTCCTATCCTAACTCAAACTGATTTCCTCCACGCTGAATGTTCACTTCTTCTCCTGCATCCTTCTCTACCTCTCTAAATGGCATCTCCATTTTTCTTTTTTTTTTTAAGATTTTTTATTTATTTATTTGACACACAGAGAGAGATAGCAAGAGAGAGAGCACAAGCAGGGGGAGTGGCAGGGGGGCAGAGGGAGAGGGAGAAGCAGGCTCCCCGCTGAGCAAGGAGCCCGATGCGGGGCTCGATCCCAGGACACTGGATCATGACCTGAGCCGAAGGCAGCCGCTTAACTGACTGAGCCACCCAGGCGCCCTGGCATCTCCATTTTTCTAATAGCTTAAGCCAAAATCCTTAGAGTCATTTTTTTACTCCTTTTATTCCTTCATAACCCATATCCAATCTATCAGCAAGTTCTGTTGGCTCTACCTTCAGATATGTCCAGTCTGACCATTTTTTACCACCTAGATCTCTACTAACCTGATTCAAGACACGATCATCTCTAACCTGCATTTTGGAGGAAAAAAAAAAAAAAAGCCTCCAAACAGGTCTCCCTGTGTTTACCCTTTCACTACTATCAGTCTGTTTTCTACACAGCAATCTGCTCCTTCAAAAACTATGTCAGATCAAATCACTCTTCTGCTCAAAACTCTCCCTTGGCTTCTCATCTCTTTCAGAGAAAAAGCCGATTCCTACAATGGCCCACAACACTCTCTATAATCTAGTCTTCCCCGCACTGTGTCTCTGACCACAGCTTCTACCACTTTCCCCTTTGTTTACTCCATTCCAGCCACTCTGGTCTCCTCACTGGTCCTTGAATATAGCTAGTGCTCTCACCTTAGGGCCTTTGCACTTGCTGGGATATTCTTCCCCCAAATATCTTCATGGCTCATTCTCCTCATTCTTTGAGGATTTTGTTCAGATGTTATGTTCTTAGTGACACCTTTCCTGGCCAATTTAGGTAAAATAGCAATAACTCTACTACCCTCCCTAACCTGAAGCATTCCCATCACTCTTTCCTTGTTTTTTCTTCTTGGCACTTATGCCACATCCCCTGGCACTTATCCACATCCCTTCCTACTAGCTCCACGAATGCAGGAACCTTGCCTGTTTTATTCACTGCTGTATCCATAATGCTTAAAACAGTACTTGACATGTAAAGTCTCAATAAACATTTGAATGAAAGAGAGGAAAACAAAAAGACTTAATGTTGATGGCATATAATGTAGGTGAAAACATATGGCATTTATAATTTTGACAGTGTCAAATTGAAAGTGCATACTCAAACACTTCCTTTAGACAGTAATGAAGAAAGATGAATAAATACACTATAAAAATATTTTGAATTGATCATTATTAAAATACACATCCTCAAGGGGCGCCTGGGTGGCTCAGTCGTTAAGCGTCTGCCTTCGGCTCAGGTCACGATCCCAGGGTCCTGGGATCGAGCCCCACATCGGGCTCCCTGCTCGGCGGGAAGCCTGCTTCTCCCTCTCCCACTCCCTCTACTTGTGTTCCCTCTCTTGCTGTGTCTCTCTCTGTCAAATAAATAAATAAAATCTTAAAAAAAAAATACACATCCTCTTACTCAGAGAAGAATATTAGACACCAAAGAGCTATATAATGAGGCAGAATGTCATAAACACTTTTTTTTTTTTTAAAGATTTTATTTATTTATTTGAGACAGAGAGAATGAGAGACAGAGAGCATGAGAGGGAGGAGGGTCAGAGGGAGAAGCAGACTCCCCGCCGAGCAGGGAGCCCGATGCGGGACTCGATCCCGGGACTCCAGGATCATGACCTGAGCCGAAGGCAGTCGCTTAACCGACTGAGCCACCCAGGCGCCCCTGTCATAAACACTTTAACCAGAAGTTTTAAAAATATAAAAAGTTTAAACAAAATTTTATTGGTCAAATTCAAGAGGAAATATTCGATGTGAATACTGAGGGGCTGACAGAATTTCAACAGGCATTGGAGGAGGATCTACAATGCAGTGGGAGGAACTCTTGATCTTGGGGTCATGAGTTCAAGCCCCACACTGGCATAGAGATTACTGAAAAATATATATATACATGTATATATATAAATACATGCTGTGGGAAGTAGGCATTCTAAGATGGGGAGAACAATATGCATGAAGACATGGTGGTAAGAAATCAAGGGGTATATTTGAGAACATCAGCGGAAGACAGCAGAGGGAACTATGAAAGATAAATTTGGAATGCTGTGGGAGGTAATTTTTAAGCTAACTTATGAGACATGAGTAGGAGGTGCCTAGGGAAAGAGCATTCCAGGCAAAGTGTGAAGGACCTAAGTGGGGGGAAAGAGCATGGCAAATTCAAGAAACTAGAAATCTGTGGCTGGAACAGAGTGAGGGAGAGAATCATAAATCAAAGCTGAAGAAGATAAGTCCACAATGCTGTGAGGATAAGGTCCTACCAAGAAGCCACATAGAGGGGCGCCTGGGTGGCTCAGTTGGTTAAGCGACTGCCTTCGGCTCAGGTCATGATCCTGGAGTCCCGGGATCGAGTCCCGCATCGGGCTCCCGGCTCAGCAGGGAGTCTGCTTCTCCCTCTGACCCTCTCCCCTTTCATGCTGTTTCTCTCTCTCTCAAATAAATAAATAAATAAAATCTTTAAAAAAAAAAAAAAAAAAAAGAAGCCACATAGAAGTTTCTCTTACCCTGGCTAGCATGTGGTGCTTCAGCCTTCTGGTGCAGGAGAGCATAGCTGCATAGAAAGGTCTGTCACTTCCAGCACTGCCACAAGCCAGAGGCAGCTTTGTACTGTGATAACATGAAGCTTAAGCAAAATAATAATGTAAAGCTCTTAGAATAATGACTAGCACACAGTAAGCACTCAGTAGATACACCATTTTATGATTACTATCACTTTAATTACATTAACCTATTCTGTTTCAATCTCCTCATCAAAAAAGTAGGGATAAAAATTAGATTGTGAAAATGTATTATATGGCATAAAATGAAAAAGGTTCTCTATATAATAATGATGGCTGTTTTTCAGAAAAGCACTGAAACGGGCACCTGGGTGGCTCAGTCGTTGAGCGTCTGCCTTCGGCTCAGGTCATGATCCCAGGGTCCTGGGATCGAGTCCCACATCGGGCTCCCTGCTCGGCAAGAAGCCTGCTTCTCCCTCTCCCATTCCCCCTGCTTGTGTTACTGCTCTCGCTATCTCTCTCTCTGTCAAATAAATAAATAAAATCTTTAAAAAAAAAAAAAGAAAAAGAAAAGAAAAGCACTGAAACATGATTCACAGCAACTTTTACTATTCTCACATTAAGAATGTTCCTGAAACACTATTATCTTGAATTTTTATCTCTAACCTTTCTAGCCACCCTAAAAAGATACTATATTAGTGGTGATGGAATGCTTCTGTGCCACTTTCCATCCATAACAGATACCACACCACCAATTTTCAGTGAGATTTTGTCCTTTCATAGACTCCAGTGTCATCTGACTTTAGACTATAGGTGGGGGTTGGAGGGGGTTCCTGAGTAAGACTTCAAAGTTCATACCTACCATAGCCCAGACTGATGGTCAAAGGAAACACAGCTACCCAAAATCAAAAAGAGTGTTTACTCCTCAGAACAGTCTGATGATTTACCTTCCTTGCCCCTGCAGAATTTGACCAAATAATTCTCTGCACAACTCTGTCCAGAAATCTCCATTTCAGAGCAACTCTGTTTAGTCCCACTTCTGCCATGAGCCCAGTACTAGCCTTGGGGCCAGCTAGCAAGAGTTTGGACACACATTGGCCACCTGACCTTGTCTTTTTTTTTAATTTATTTATTTGACAGAGAGAGATACAGCGAGAGAGGGAACACAAGCAGGGGCAGTGGGAGAGGGAGAAGCAGGCTTCCCGCGGAGCAGGGAGCCTGATGCAGGGCTCGATCCCAGAACCCTGGGATCATGACCTGAGTGAAGGCAGACACTTAATGACTGAGCCACCCAGGCGCCCCAGACCCTGTCTTACTTTTGACTCTGGGAGCCTGACTTCACGACTTACTTCCCCATTCCATTTGTACTTTATCTTCAGAACTAATGCCTTCTGGTTTTTGCTTTGGATTTCCCTTAACTCTGATTCTGACTCTACTAACTAGCATTACATCTGTTTAAAGCCAACCCCACCACAGTACCCTCCTCCACCAGGCCTCTGTCATGAATTCTTCTTTAGTTTTCTCAACACTTTAAAAATATAACCATCATTCCTAGCTTAGAGACTGAAGGCCAAAGCCAAGTAGACCTTTAGCTTACAGACTTGTGTATGCATAAGCAATTGGTAATAGAGTTGTGATAA
Organism: Neomonachus schauinslandi; assembly: GCF_002201575.2. Classification (NCBI taxonomy): domain Eukaryota; kingdom Metazoa; phylum Chordata; class Mammalia; order Carnivora; family Phocidae; genus Neomonachus; species Neomonachus schauinslandi. The sequence goes on along the minus strand of NC_058411.1, from coordinate 39,365,958 downwards.
ATTGTATAACAAAGGTAAACCCAGTGGCTAAAGAGAGTTCATAGGACCATCTGCCCCACACTTGGGCGATGAAACAAAACTCCCAGAAAAGATGATACTAGATTGAATCTTGACAGATTAAGAGGTAAAACTGGGATGAAGTTCAGTGCACTCAAAGGTAGCAGCATGAATAAAGGTATAATGATAACTTAGGGTCTAGCACATTCTGAAACTTCCACTTGTTCGAGACAGCTAAAACAAGAAATGTTAGGGTTGAAACAAAAGAGACAAGACTGAAGAGTTAAGCAAGGGCCAGATGCCAAATAAAGGAAGGTGTAAACAATGGCTTAAACCTCAGGATAAAAGATATTCAGGAGAAGCACTGGTCTAGAAGTGCATTATTAATCCCCCACCCACCACCACAGGGTGCAAGGAAAATGAGGCCCTCAGGAGAAAGCTAGGTTTCAGTTGCCATTAACTGGTAGAAAGGGCATTTACAGAAGAACAGCAAGGAAACAAAAACCCCTAAAAATCAGGAATTCAACAGTGATTATGTCATATAGAATAGGGGTCCCCTAGCTTTTGATGAGAAAAGCATATCTGGAGGCCGAGGAGAATGGTGAGCAGTGTTCCTAGAGTGGTAAGTGTGGGAAATGGTGACAGAGGAAGCAGGAGACCTACAGATACAATGGGGACAGTTGTTAGCAAAGGGCCTGTGCAGAGGGGGCAGCGTTGTCTTCATAAATAAATGTGCTCAGGTGACTGGCTCCAAGGTCCCAGGTGGAATGCATGGTTTAGTAAATATTCTTTGACGTTTTATATTTAAAATATATAGTTACAGAAGAGTCTCCTGTTTAATTATTGCTAGCTATTCTTCATGTAGTTGACATGTTTTTCACTAGAGAAAAAAAATTTTATCCATCTAAATCACTTTAACATGTTTAAGCACATAGTAAAATGCATTACATTAAATTATGGGTGATCTTAAGTGCTCAAATGCCTCCTTTATAAATGGACAGTTGCAATTAATTAATTGAACATTATTATTGCTGTTGTTTTAGGACCTCACTAACTTAACCAGGCTGCATCACTTAAAGGATTTGTGTCTGAATGATCCTCAGTATAAGACCAATCCAGTTTGTCTGCTGTGTAATTATTCCACACATGTATTGTATCACTTGCCTCGCCTTCAAAGACTTGACACGTTTGATGTGTCAGCAAAACAGATCAAGGAACTGGCAGATGTAAGTGCATCCCTAATCAGATATCTGTGACTTAAGTTTAATTAATGCTTCTTTCTGGCTGTGTCCACATATGGTAGGTAGTATTATCTTGTCAGTTCTTGTCACCAACTCTACTTTTGCCCCAGTGAGCTGGCTATTTCACATAAACATATATAAATAACATTAGTACTAGAATATCAAATTTGATGACAGTACTAGAAGGTGAATTAATAGAAAAACACAATTTATACAAAACTAAAAAATCTGAAAGATTATCATGAGTGTCAAGAATAACTGAACTAGTGCTATATATACAAAAATTAATAAGGCCTAACTAATGTAGAAATGAAATAAGTAACCCTCTCATTTGGAATACTATATATCAAAATTAAAAAATATCCATGGTTGATGGTAGTATGCCAGGATTAGGTAGATTTTAATCTAATTAAAAATGACTTGGGGTTCCCTAGAAGTACAGGTGGATCAACCCACACTCCCAAAATCTTGAAGATCTCTCAAATCTTGAAGAGAGCCATTCCTAGGCTGCCACTGATGGTGAACCTCCCAGTAAAGGGTCTAATTTCACATGCCATCAGAGAATTCTATAATTTCAGAATGGAGTACATAGGAATTCACCATATTTATTAATAGTCTTTCCACATTGTATTTCTTCCTTTCCTTCCACTCCAGTGCGCCACTTTCGTTCATTCAGTTAACCATGTAGTAAATAGGTTTTGAGTATCTAGAGTGGGCCAAGCATGATGATGCCCCCACATGAGCCCTCTCATCCTTTGTGGCTCATCCATCATCTCAATATAAAGCATGCCTTTATCTATTTATCTTGTTCCTCTTCTCTTGCTGAGGACCTGAGGATTTTTCTCAGGTTCCATTCTCTCCTCTCTTTTCCATAACTGAGATTATCCTCTCTCCCACCCCAATCTAAAAAGTGAACTGTCTTGCAATATCAAGCAAAGGGCTAGAGTTCTTGTCTATTAGCAGATGATCAAAGTTTTTGGAGATTCAGGGAAGAATGTCTTCTCTAACAGTGTGAAGTCAAAAATAACAGTAAAACTTCACAGTAACACATTTTTTGAAATGTCCATTATTATCTGCAGAGTTTTACATTAGGCAGTTTCTTCCAAGGTGCGTTGGTTCACGCTTCATGAAATTACTTGGCTTATTAACTTCTCCAACAAATATTTAATACCTATTACATTCCAGCTACAGCTCAGGCCCTAGAGATACAGTGACTGAAACAGACAAAATCCCTGCTTGCTTGGAGTTTACATTCTTACGGGAGAAGACAAATAATAAGCAACTAAGTAGGAAAACAACTAGTATGTCAGGTAGTGATAAATGCTATGGAGAAAAATAAAAACAAGGGTGAAGGAAACAAGATTATTTGTAGGGCCAGAGGGAGGAGTGTTGGGTACTGTATATAGAATTGTTGGGAGAGGATTTCCTCAGGCAACACTTGGGCAGAGACCTGAAGGAAGTAAGTGAGCAAGCTTTTCAGGGATCAGCAAATGCAAAGAACTTGAGGCAGGAGCATGCGTCTCAAATTTCAGGAACAGGAGGTTAGTGTAGGTGGAGCTGAGTAAGTGAGAGGAAGAGAAGAGATGAAAACAGGAATGGCCGAGGGGGGGGAGAGCATATGAGACTGCAGGATGTTATAAAGATTTTGGCTTTTACTTTGAGTGAGGTGGGGCCACTGGAAAATTTCGAAGAGGAAAGACAAAATGACTTATTTTTTAAAGGGATCCTTTTCACTAATGGATTAAGAATAGAGGATTTGAGGGGAAAAGGTAAGTGCAGAGAAACCAGTTAGAGCCCAGCTACTGGAATGAGAGGTGTTGATGGTTTGATACAAGGTGTTAGTGGAAGAGGTGGTAAAAAGTAGTCAGATTCTGTAGTAGTTAGAAGGTGGAACCCATCTGGATTTGCTGTAGACTGACTGGATGTGAGGTGCAGAGGAAAGAAACAGTGATTCCAAGTTATTGGCCTCAGCAACTGAAGGAGGGAAGAAGTTGCTCTTAATGAGTTGAGGAAGAATATGGAAGGAGTGGGTTAAAAGGAAAAATCATGGTTTAATTTTAGGCATGGAAAATTTTTTTAGAAGATTTTTTTATTTTAGAGAGAGCAGGCACGCATGCAAGTGGGGGGAGGGGCAGAGGAAGAGGGAGAGAAGCAGGCTCTCCTCTGAGAGCAGAGCCTGACACAGGGCTTGATCTTACAACCCTGAGATCGTGACCTGAGCCAAAATCAAGAGTACGACACTTAACTGACTGAGCCACCCACCCAGTGCCTCTTAGGCATGTAAATTTTGAGCAATCTTTTGAACATCTGAGAGGATATGTTCAATAAGTAGTTAGGTATATGAGTCTGCTATTTAAGAGAGTTGCCTGGCTTGGAGATACAAATATGAGAGTTGAAGGCAGAAAGATGGTGCATAGAGCCAGGGACTAGATAAATCACCAAGGGAATGGTGTAAATGGGGAAGTGTGTCAGTTGGGTCTTAGAGACTGGGGAGAGAGGAGGAACCCGCAGAAGAGATGGAAGAGGAGAGGTAAGAGAGGCAGGTTCTTTTGACATTCTGGCTAAGGTTGTCATACATTTGGCTTAGTCTTGTATATGTCAGAAGTACTATCAGTAAAAGAATAAAATAAGGAATTGTTACACAGTTCCTTATATCTTCTCTTTCTTCACCCTTTTAAGGCAAAAATTATATATATATATATATATAGCTCAAGTTTTTATTTAGATCAAGATGATTTTTCAAATTCAAAGTATTTTTATTTAAGGATTGCATATGGATTCCAAGATGCTTTTTCTTCATTACCATTCCTAAGAAGACAGGTTGTATCTGGTTGTGGCAATTCTCCAATGTGATAAACTCTTGAGCAGGGTACTGTTGATTCTTCCAATTTTAACCCATGACTCTGGAGTCATTTGTGTAAACTATTAAGTGGCAAGTAAAGTTAGGAGGACCACCATGGAGTCAGCATGGGAAAGAGGGAAGAATATGGGAGTTTAAAACAGAAGACTTGGATTCAAGCTCCAGTTGCATCCATTACAACCAGTCACTTAGACAAGGCCTTTCCCTTCCCAAACTTCAGTTTTCTGAACTATTAAGATAGTGATGATAAAAATAGTACCTGTCCTGAGTGTTATTGTAGGGACACAGTGAGTTAATGGGCATAAAACCCATTTTAATTGTTAAATACTATAAAAATAATCACTATGAAACTATATGACTTCTTCTTTCATTCAAAGAAGCAAATGGAACAAATTTTGTTTGTTAGTACAAACATGCAATTGGATTTCGCATTATAGTTAGACTATTTTCAAAAAAATTTTTTTACTGTAATAAGCAAGTAATTCTACCAAAGTGGAATTGGATGAAAAATGAGTTCGACATTCTCAAAAGTTCAAACACAAAAAAGCAAATTGAATATAGTAAGCCTATAAAGTCGATTTGCCATGTATTTACAATTTACAACATAGTCTTCCCCACTTTTCCAAAGTCTAAGTATATACTCTCAAACAAGGATAAAAAAAACCCTGATTGATAACTCTTATTTATTGTTATGACACTGTAAGTGATTTTTGGAAGAGTTCAGGAATGGGGCGCCTGGGTGGCTCAGTCGTTAATTGTCTGCCTTCGGCTCAGGTCATGATCCCAGGGTCTTGGGATCGAGCCCCATGTCAGGCTCCCTGCTCAGTAGGAAGCCTGCTTCTCCCTCTCCCACTCCCCCTGTTTATGTTCCTTCTCTTGCTTAGTCTCTCTCTGTCAAATAAATAAATAAAATCTTAAAAAAAAAAAAAAGGAAGAGTTCAGGAACAGTAAAATATCATAATTTATGTCCCTAAATGCAGATATAGGTATATTCTTAATAAAATATAAAAGTACAGTAGAAGAAACTGTGCAGGGATACACTAGAAACTGAAATCAGTAGATATCTGTGGAAGGTGGGGTATATGGGAAACAGGTGTGGGAAGTAGACTTTTCATTGTATACTTTTCAATTATTTTGCTGTTTGAAACATGAATATATTACTTATTCAAAAATAATTAGGGGGCCTGCGTGGCTTAGTTGGTTAAGTTCAGCCATCTACCTTTGGCTCCGGTCACGATCTCAGGGTCCTGGGATCGAGCCCCGTGTTGGGCTCCCTGCTCAGCGGGGAGTCTGCTCCCTCTCCCTCTGCCCCTGCCCCCCCACTTATGCTCTCTCTCTCTCTCTCTCTTAAATAAATAAAATCTTTAAAAAATTTAAAAACAAAAGAAAAGCAGTATTTTTTTGTCCCCCACCTAAGGGACTCCAAGTTAAATTTGAATTTCAGATAAGCAACAAATAATGTTTTAATACCATACTTCTTAAACTTAGTTATACTTATCCACTTATACTCAAGCATTATTTACTGTTTACCTGAAGTTCAAATTTAACTTACATTTTATCTAGCAATCCTATCTCTACTCATGTTCTCTCATTTTAGATTTAAGAATTCAATAGAATTTTTTAGCTGCCACTGACTCAAAGTATTCTTTGTTGGATTTTCCATTTTCTCCAAATAGTCAAAAATTAAGAAACACGAATTGCCATTTCCTTTTTTCTTCTAATTCCATTGCACTTCCAAAATAAGCTCTTCTTTATCAGGAATTTTTTATACCTTAATCATTCTAAAAAACATTTTTTTTTCCTGAACCATTCTGTGTTATTAATGCCTTATTTTTTGCAGAGGAATTTAGTGATTTCAATTTCAGAACTTCATAATATGCATGGGCAAGGGAATTCTTTTGGCCTGTTCATCCTGCCATATATTTGTGTCTGTTCCATCTTTTACGCCAAATAATTCTGTTGGGATCTTAATTATCCACTCTCTACCAAATAAATCACATAACAAGAGCCTGCATCTATGAAAATACATGTCCAGAACAGTGTACAAGCCTTCCAAATTATTTGAGGTACAGGTTTCCTAATAAAAAGAAATGCCTTCATTATTTCAAGTAAACAGTTAAATATAAGTCACATTTAATAGTGCATTTGATTTGTTTATTTTTTCCTCAGCTAGTTCTTTTTGACTAATACTGCTTATGAGTATTAGCTGTAGTAGTATAGTATTAGTATAACTGGTGTATTTTTCAATAGTAGATTTAGTCTATTTATCATCATGTATTTATTAAGAACTGAGTGATCCACTGGTATTAAGGTATACTAGGTGATGGGTAGATTGACAATTTAATTATTTGCTCAGTCTAAAACAAGTTTATTTAGAGCATCCTTTTAGAGAATTGGGGGAAGAAAACCATCAAATCCATGATTTCTTAGCCATGCTTTTAAAAACTCAATTGAATAATGTTACATTTGCCTTTAATGCTTTCCAGTGTATTTTTTCCCTAAATTAATCAAATAGGAATAATATAATTACATATTTGCCTTAGTAGTACTGCCTCTTTAGCTAAATGATACGATTTTATAAACAATTCTATCTGGAGGCTCTTAACGTTGTCATCCTCGAATAAATGTGAGTATGCCTCACACTTAAAATATTATCCACAAAGAAAATCTTTGGAATTTTATATTTTGCTTATTAGGTTTAAATACAGCACTCTGTAGCCATTATCATTTCAACTATCATCGTTATTAGTAATCGAGCATTCAAAACTTTCCAGTGGGTTGGTTATATAGAACATATCACACTCCCGTAATGCCACTAATAATTACTTACAATGTTTTTTGCTTCAGTTAATCTTTTGTTGTTTTTTTCCCTCACTTTTAGACAACAACAATGAAAAAAATAATGTATTACAATATGCGTATAAAAACTGTTCAGAGGCATCTTAATGAAGACCTTGAAAAACTGAATGATCGAAAATGCAAATTACAGAAGTTGCCAGAAGAACGAATAAAATTATTTAGCTTTGTGAAAAAAAATGTAAGATTTAATATTATAAAATTTCAGTGGCCATATCTTAAGAAAACTGGCAAAAAGACAGCATTATCTTTTAAATTATATATATATGTATATATATAAAATTTTTTTTATTAATACTTCCAAGTTTGCCCCCAAACTTTTGATTCCATTTGCTTGACTAAGCTTCATTGTGTGCTTAGAAGTCTGCAACCATAAAAAGGTATAGGCTTATTAATTTATAAACATTTTAAAAAGCTGTGTAATCCAATATGAATCCAAAAGTTATAGAGATCTATTAGAGTTATTTCAGCTGCATTTTTTTAGACACCTTCAGGCTGTGCTCAAAATTCATTTTTTTTGCCTAAAGTGCTAAAATATCCCTTTACTAATACTATTAAGGTATTAAGACAGGGTGGGAACTTTAAATCAAGCTATACTTTGGTAGTTATATTATGTGTGTTTTTTTTACTTGGAGTAAATTGTATTTCCTTTACCAAAAGTAGTCTCTGAAAAATTAAGGATTATTAACCTCAAAATAGAACATATTAGAACTTACTGTATTTTTTTAAAGGGAAGAAAATATAATCATTCAACAAATGGTATTAAAAAAATAAACTATTTGGGAGTAGGGGAATTGTATTCTTAGTTTACACTTTACCAAAAATAAATGCCAGTGGGGAAAAAAGAACTAAATGTAAAAATTTTAAAAACCTGAAAAAACTGAAGAATATATAGATGTATATGTTTACCTGATCTCAGCCTACCAAATAAAAGAAATACTAGAAATGACTAAAGAATGGAATGTAGATTCGATTGCAAAAAATAAAAGTAAAATGCTTTGGTACTTAAAAAGCATCATTAATAAAAGTAAACAATAAATGACAGTCTGAAAAATGTCTTCAACAAACATCCTGGACAGATGTGATATCCCTACTATAAACAGTCATAAATAAAACAAAAATCAAATATTGAAATAGAAAAACCAAGCAAAGCACGTAAACTTCTATTTTACAAAAGAAGAAATAAAGAATGACTAATAAACATTTCAAAGAAGAGCTCGACTTAATTATGAATTTCCAAATGTGAATTAAGGTAACAACCATTTTGCCTATAAAATTGTCAAAGTATAACACATGGTAGTGCTCAGGCTGGTAAAGAGGAGTGTGACACTAATGTACCACCGATGGACTGTAATTTGGGTCGTACATATTCACAGCCTGAAAATGCTTGTAGCCTTGGACCCAGTAAATCTACGTGTAGCACTCTGTTCTAAGGATTTGGATAAATATTTACATACATAAGCTATTTATCACTGTACTATTAATAACAACAAAAAATTGGAAACCTACCTGAATGTTTAACCAGAGAGGAAGAATTATTCATTCTTTTTTTTTTTTTTTTTAAGATTTTATTTATTTATTTGAGAGAGAGAGAACACACGAGAGGGGATAGGGTCAGAGGACGAAGCAGACTCCCTGCCGAGCAGAGAGCCCGATGCGGGACTCGATCCAGGGATTCCAGGATCATGACCTGAGCTGAAGGCAGTCGCTTAACCAACTGAGCCACCCAGGCGCCTAAGAATTATTCATTCTTAAGATAGAATAGTATACTACCATTAAAACCCAAGTCTTTTAAATATATTTAATATTTATAAATATGTTAATTATCATTAATTATATTAATAGATAATATAAGTCATAATATATATTTCTAAAATAAACAGGTTTTAATTAATAATATAATAGAAAGTTATCCTCAAAGTAAAACATTAACAAAATTTATTTTTGAATAAAAAATGAACCAGTATATGGAAATCATTTTATATCTATTTTTATGTGGAAATGAATGTATTAAGTAAAACCTGCAAATGTGAAAAATAATACCTCTAGATAAGATAAACTAGTAGACATTTTTATAAATGTGCTTAATTGTTTTTTAACAGCTGGATATAGCCATTATAGAGGGGGAGGACAGATAATTTGTAAATTTCTATATATATACACCTCTCCATGTATAGTACAATTTATCTTGAAATCCTGCAAGCAGGGATTAAGGCAAGGCAAATGAGGCACTCACTGTGGGCCCAAAATCTGAGTGCTAAAAACCTCAGTAACTGCAATAAATCATACGTAGTACAGTATTTTTTCAAAATGCAGATGAATGCTGACAAAGCCCATTATGAACAAGAAAAAAAACAAAATATCAAAATTTTAAATAAAGACATTGCTATGCTGAGCCATATATAGGAGACTGTGGCAAAAGGAAAAATATGCATCCCTATATACATGTTTTGTATATTTGCTATGGTTAATTTTTTTCCCAGAATACCAAAGTACTTGAAAAAATATTGAAAAATTGAAAGGTAGGTGTGATAGAAGTCACATTAATTTGAAGTTTAGATATTTTATTTATACCAAAGCCAGTATTTGTTATAATATTACTTTGGCTTTAATAGAAGCAAACTCATCACTTAATATTTAAAAATCCATTTCTTCGCTTTTCTCATTGTCAATTAAAAAAGCTGCCACATTTGAAGTAGTTAAGACTGTCCCTTGGTCAAGAGAAATTGGCTGACTAAACTTGTACCGAAGTTGTAATCACATGTTTAGCATGTTTTTGTGAAGTTTGGCCTATTTATTATCTAGATTTTTATTTTGTTAATTTAAATTAACTATATATTTAATAATTCCACTAAAAATTTTTGCTCTCTGGCACACTGATTTCAACAGCTGGAACGGGAACTTGCTGAACTCAAGGGATCTGGCAAAGGGCACAATGATAGATCCAGTAACAATAAAGTAACTGAACTTGAAAAATCAAAGAACTGTGAAACTGTCACAGAAGAACCAAATCTTCAACAGAAGATACTGACCAAACTAAATGCCTTGAATGAAAGGGTAACATTCTGGAACAAAAAACTAGATGAGTATGTTTTATGAATTGTCTAGTTGTTCAAACTCGAAACATGAGAGAATAGAACGTTCTAGGCTATCCAGTTGAGCTCAGTTCCCTTCTTCATGAGTAGAAAGAATTATATTATGAAGTAAAACATGGAATGTGTTTCTAGTTCAGTTCCCAGTAGAGCTAGACATCACTGGTTCAAAGCTGACATACGTAGTTTTTTCCAGAGGCAATACTTACTTAGGCACAGTGAACTTCCCCCTACTGGCTTCCTGTCACATCACTGCTCTAGTGAATGCAAACTAAAAAAAGAGCTGCTACTGATGCAGAAAACTCACCACATAGATCTGACTGAGCAAAGCATATACACAGTTGTCTGGAATCATGTAGAAACAAACTCTGGTTGAGTATCAACTAGAAATATAAAGCAAGAAAACTTAGTCCTGTAAATTTTTTATTTACTAGGGCACTAAATGGATAAGTTAGTTTGCCCTGTAAATACTACTACTCCTAATAGTAATAACTAACATTTATTGGATTCTTTGTGCCAAATTCTTTGCTAAGAGCTTTACAAGTATTTTGCATATAATCCTCAAAAAAGCTTTTTCAGGTGTGGTACTATTAATACTGCCATTTTACTAAGAAACTACAGCATAAAAAGATCTGAGAGTCATAAGTGGTGGAGCCAGGTTAGCCTTCTAACCTTCACATATTCTGAAGTTAACATAATTTGAAGTGATTTTAATTGCCAGAAATAGAGTATCTTTTCCTTGGTTTAACTGTTAACACCAGGCTTTCTTTATCCATTGAAAGAAGCCTATATTTTCACATCAGCTATAAAAAAAATTATTTTAATCTTAATGTGCTTTTTAAGTGTTTCTAATGGCTTTATTTTTTTTCTTAAATAGAATTGAAGCAATTTATCGTGTTGAAGTAAAGCAAAAGAAGAGAAGTCATGGATTATTGATCCCATTTTTGTTAATTGAGTTGGAGACTGTGGGAAATATCCACTTTGAAGAAGGCACTCGATCTGATGACTGGTAAATCTATCTGAAATTTAGTTACAGCTTTAAAAATAATTTTAGGTGCTTAAGATAGATCATCAACCAAAATATCAACTTATAAAATCTTCAGATGTCTAATTTTCAAAACACTTCTCATATAGAATATTCATCCACTGTAAATTGGCCATTACCTATTTTGCCATCAATACATTTTCTGTTGCCAGAATACAATTTTCGAAAGTTTATGGCCAAGTATTAATTTTATATATGTTTATACTGTTCATTCCTGGACTGGACATAGGCCTGAATTCTGAATACTGTATGAGAAGCTAGAATAGAGAAGGAATGCAGAAGCAGGATTGGCCACAGCAGGTTGCAAACACTGGAGGAGGCTCCCTAGCAAATTTCCTGGGGGTCCATAGTCAAAGTCAAACCAGTTATCTATAGCTAGCTAGGGTCAGGGTGCACATGGACTCTGTGAGTTAAAATAAGGCATACACTTAAAAGCCAGGAATTTGGGTGGAAAGCCCATTTAGATAAAAATGGAGAGAGCCACCAGAAACAGAAGAAGCAGGAAACGGACATACACACTTCAAAATCGAAGCCTACTGGTACAAACCAGAAAGTGGTTGTGTTGCTTCAACTCGAGGGTACAACCAAAGAAATTATTTTAAAGAACGGAAAGAAGGAAGGGAGGCGGGAGGGAAGGAAGGAAGAGGAGAAGGGAGGAAGGAAGGAGAAAGAAGGAAAGAAACGAAGGTAGGAAGAAGGGAAAGAAGAAGTTTGCAGCAGAAAAATATCACTAATTTTAACTTTCACATTTCTGCAGTCATTTTCTCAAAATTGGGGAGCCCACAAACAAGCCAAAGATTGCCAAAGAATCCTAGAATATGCTGCAAATTTGGGTGTGTGGAAACCAGGAAACACATAAAGCTATAGAATGGACTTGATATATTATCCCAGAGGATTTTGCTCGCAGCCAATGTTGAAACAAACATTGACTTTTATGGAGTAAAATGGAAAAATTGCAGTAACTTTTTATAAAGAAAAATACATGATTGTTATGGATTACTTTAAAACAAGCCCCCTGATTTATATTATATGTAGCTCTTAACCTCTGTGAGTAAAATCTTCTAAAGGGCCTTGAGGGTATGTTGGTGGAAAAGTCTGAGAAGTTCTGCCCAAGTAAGAAAGAGACCTTTTAAAATACTTTTTTTTGTATCAATGCATCCATTTGCCAAGCAGTTACCACTGTTTGCTTAACCACAATACCTGATTTTTATGTACAAAGATATAAAAGGTATTCATCCCAGTTCCCATATAAACAAGGCCTTGATTTTTCAAGTGCAAAAACTGAATGGTGTCTGTCTGCTGGGTGTATGAATAATTTTTTAGTCTTTTGTTTATATTCACTCAACCTAAATAGATTTGTTTATTATTATTTGTTTCTTTTTAATTTATTGCAGAGGAGGCTCTTTACAAAACAAGTAGATTATAGAGAAAAAAAACATAAAAATAAAATTACTTAAAAGACATTTAGGTAACTTTGTCAGCCTGATAGTAAATTAGCTTTGATGGATTTTTTAAAAAGATTTTTTATTTATTTATATGAGAGAGAGAGAGCATGAGCAGGGGGAAGGGAAAAGGAGGGGCAAAGGGAGAGGGAGAGAGAGAGAAGGAGGCTGAGTGAGGAGCCTACATAGGGCTCGATCCCAGGACCCCGTCAGGCTTGATCCTAGGACTGCGAGATCATGACCTGAGTCTAAGTCAGATGCTTAATCAACTGAGCCACCCAGGCACCCCAGCTTTGATGGATAATCAAATCTGATAAATTTGATCAAATCAAATTTTATAATTATTAGCAATTGTTTACTTGGTTTTAATAAGAATAACCTTGATCCATTTTAAGAAGAAAATCAAATATATATTGGCAGAATTTGAAAGACTGTTTTTTACTTTTAGTGTACCACAAGCTTGGCTACCTTAGCTGTGATTTTTTTATGGATGTTAAGAAATAACTACTGGGGTGCCTGGCTGGCTCTGTTGGAAGAGCATGCAACTCTTGATCTAGGGGTTATGAGTTCAAGCCCCACATGGGGTGTAGAGATTACTTAAAAAAAAAAAAAAGGAAAAAACTACTAACGTGCTTTAAATTGCTCTATGTGCTACATGTCTAGTTATTTTATTTAAACACTGGCTTCTCTTTTATTAATACTTTTAAAGCCAGTGATTTAGGATTTAAATAAAAAGTACTGGAGTACGATACATGACATGTATCATATGATCTCACTGATATGAGGAATTCTTAATCTCAGGAAACAAACTGAGGGTTGCTGGAGTGGTGGGGGGTGGGAGGGATGGGGTGGCTGGGTGATAGACATTGGGGAGGGTATGTGCTATGGTGAGCGCCGTGAATTGTGTAAGACTGTTGAATCACAGACCTGTACCTCTGAAACAACTAATACATTATATGTTAAAAAAGAAGAAGAAGAAGACAGCAGGAGGGGAAGAATGAAGGGGGGGAAATCAGAGGGGGAGACGAACCATGAGAGACTATGGACTCTGAGAAACAAACTGAGGGTTCTAGAGGGGAGGGGGGTGGGGAGATGGGTTAGCCTGGTGATGGGTATTAAAGAGGGCACGTATTGAATGGAGCACTGGGTGTTATACGCAAACAATGAATCATGGAACACTACATCAAAAACTAATGATGTAATGTATGGTGATTAACATAACATAATAAAATTTTTAAAAACTACTGGAGTAGAGCTAGAACCCAAATACAAAGATTTTCTGTCAAAACAGCCTTTATTTATTTCTTTAGCAAAAGAGCATTGCAGATTTCTAATTATGTATCATTTGATATTTCTTAGCTTCATTTATTTTATGAAATAAAAGGACTATCTTTTTCAGTTTAAAGACGACCTTGTTTTATAGAGACTTCCTTGTTGAGTAGATTTTTGCCACTGTAGCATTATCATTACAGATTCATATTATCTACCTATGTATTACCAGTTGAGCTAGCCATTGACAGCAGACAACATTGGTCAAGTCAGGACTCACTCCAAAGCATAAAACATAGTCCTTGTGCTTGAGAAGCTTTGAACCTGGTTATAGATTCAGGGCATTTACAGTTTAAAGAAATAAGTTCAAAACATCACAAAATAATATATAAGTGACTATAAGTTCCTTGGGGACAGATAAAATGTTTCATGTACCTCATAAGTCATAAAAACTAGCATGGGGCTGGCTGGATTCGTAACTCCATAAATACAGTTTGATGTTTCTGAATCACTTAATAGATACTCACTTTAACAGTTTCACTTTTGTGTATATAATGACTTTCAGTAATCTAACCCTTATATATAAAGATTTCATGCTTCTTGTACTATTTCAGGGAGTTACAGCAGCACAAACTTTTTGTTTTATACTGATAAGACATTGATATAAGTCAGCAAATAAGTTGACAGTATTTATTAAACCCTTGTTTAGGATTTTGAAGTGCATTTTAATAGGTTTTATTGAGCTCCAGCCATTTAAAAAATGTGCATTCTACATTTGCTAAATGAGTGCATCATTTGGATATTATTGAATGATCCTAGGCATCTCTCTTTGTAACTCAATCTCAGTCAGTGATGTATATCACCACTGGGGATGCTCACATGCCAGTACCACTGAATGAGTGATGGTACGCAATGAAATGATGGGCTCTCACTCTTCTAGCCTCTACTGTACTTGATGCTGCTAACCATTCCTTCTTTGTAACTTCACCTCTCTTGTTTGTTTTTTTTTAAGATTTTACTTATTTGAGAGAGAGAGAGAGAGAGAACACAAGCAGGGTGGGGGGAGGGGGAGGGACAGAGGGAGAAGCAGACTCCCCCCTGAGCAGGGAGCCTGATGTGAGACTCCATCCTGAGATCATGACCTGAGCTGAAGGCAGACGCTTAACCGACTGAGCCACCCAGGTGCCCCTCACCTCTCTTGTTTTTTGTACCTAGACAGTTTCTATTTCCTTTTTATATTCTCTTGCCAGTCTCTTGTATTCCTGAACTTTTAAAAACTACTTACAGTTAGAGTCTTTCTCCTTTACTCTATTCCTGTTAGATGTTTCTATCTGGATGTCCAACTGGTAAGGCAAACTCAACACATTCAAAAGAGAACTCATCTGTGAAGTAATAAAATATACAGTAAGGTTAGAGTCAGAAAACCTAGGTCAAACTCTATCTACATAATCTTGAATCAGTCATTTAACCCATTTGAATCTCATCTATAAAAATGAAAAAAATGAAAATCTACCACAAAAGATTACTGCTAGGATTAGACAAAATAGTGTAAAAATACTTAGTTCTTAATCTTTATGTTTTTGTTTTCCTCTTCCTGCCTACAAACCACCCCTTCTACTGGCTTCTCCATTCCTGTTTGTGGCACTACCATCCTACCAGTCATGCAGACTCAATAAACATTGAAGCCATTCTTGACTCCATTCTCTCCCTCAGTCTCCACATCCAATCAGGGCAAGACCCTCCATGATGTCTCTTGCATTCATTCTCTCCTCTCCATTGTAACCCAAATCACCTGCACACAGGACCTCAGAACCTTCCTCTTAGACTATGCTACAACATCTAGCACAGTGTCTGGATGTAGTAGGCACTTGGTATTTGCTAATCAATCCGTAAAGATAACTAACCATATACTGAGATGGAAAACACTCTGGAGGAGCAGGCTTAGAGGCAGGTGTTGAATTAAGTTTGGGAAGCCTATTCCATGTGCAAGTGAATATACCAAGTAGGCAGTTGGATGTTCAAGTCAGGGTATATCCATCTAAATTGGGTAGAGATAAAGTCTGGGAATAAAATGTTGGAGTTTATTGGTATATATATAAAATGTATTTTTTCTATATATTGCCAAGGAACCAGATGAAATCACCTAGGGATAGTGTTCATGGAAACAAGAGGAGAGTCAAAGACTGATTCCTGGTGCAATCCAACATTTAGAAACGTGTCAGAGGAAAAAGAACCAGCAAAGAAAACCATGAGAAAGCCTGTAAGAAGAAAGCCAGAAACATATAGTTTCATTGAAGCCAAAAAAGAAAGTGTTTCAGTAATGGAGGATTACTCAACCAATGTATCTTTTAGTCAGAACACATATATAATAATTAATAAAACAACTCTTAATTTTATGTTTCAAAGCTTAGCATCTTTCTTATTGATTGAATAAGTATACCTAGTTTGAAAACAGACATGGAACACTACATCAAAAACTAATGATGTAATGTATGGTGATTAACATAACATAATAAAATAAAAATTTAAAAAAATGAAAACAGAGCTATAATATGACAATGTATCTTTAGCAAAAACATAAAATATGGGCTATAACTTTTTATCATATGTAACTTTGTGTTCTTCAACATTTTAAGGACAATCTGTTATTTTCTTTGTATATATTCTGTCTTCCCATATAGGTTTAACTCCTGCTATGAATTAATTCTCTCACGTTTTTGTACATGGGACTTCAGAACATATGGAATTACAGGAGTGAAAGTAAAACGTGTCATCAAAGTCAACAACCGCATTCTGAGACTAAAATTTGAAGAGAAATTCCAAAAGTTTTTTGACAATGAAGATAATCACGATTCAGAGTAAGAAGTTAAATTCCATAAGGAACATTTTTATAGAAGTCTGATTTTATTTTGTAAAAGAGTCTTTCTTTTTTAAAAGTTTACAATACTAAAAATATTACCTTGTTAGTAAATATTTCCTTTTCATGCATCTCCCTTGATTATACCCACACTGGGGCTCTTTTTGAGACTGAGGGGGATTGGAAGCTTAATAATGACGCTGGAACATGCATTGTAAATGGGAAATATCCTGCAGGATATACGGTTGTCTTATCTATGGCTAAGCTTTTTTGGAATCAATTCTCAAAATTTTTTTTGTCTCAATTATTCTTAAGGAGCTATCGAAAGATGCTGGAATGTCTTTTTTATGTTTTTGATCCTGAAGTTACAGTGAAGAAAAAGCATCTGCTACAAATACTTGAAAAAGGATTCAAAGACAGTGAAACAAGCAAGGTAGTAGCATAAAATGCTCAGAATGCTGCTTTCTTCCTAATGAATAAAGCTCTGCCATTGGTTAGGCAGAGTTCAATTCTTAATCCTTTTTTTTTTTAAGATTTTATTTATTTATTTGACAGAGAGAGAGCACAAGCAGGCAGAGAGGCAGGCAGAGGCAGGGGGAGAAGCAGGCTCTCTGCTGAGCAGGAGCCCGACACAGGGCTCGATCCAAGGACCCTGGGATCATGACTTTAGCCAAACAAAGGCAGACACTTAACCGACTGAGCCACCCAGGCTCCCCAATTCTTAATCCTTTTATCCATATTTATAACAAACTGCTGTTTCATAGACAGCTTGGTGCTGGAAAGTATAGCATCTTCCTTTCTTGTATTATACCATTGTAAGTCCATCAATTACTTTATCTGCCTCACTTTATCTTTCTAGGCATCCTATTTTTATGTTGTGACCCTTTTATTGATGATCTTGAAATCTACTTCTTTAATCTGTTTTAAAATCTCCAATGTCCATCTTGAAAACACTCCCCATCTTGAAAAAAGAAATCCATTCAGTCAACACTGCTGGGCTTTCTAGCTATCATTCTGTTTCACTTTTTCTCTTTTACTGCCACCACTTCTTTATTCTCTACTTCATTTTCCCCCCCCTTGCCCCCTGGTCACTCTGAGCTCTAAAATATCCAATCATCCTTTCTTAGTCTTCCACCTTCCTGATAAGGCAGCTGTAACACACAGGTATAGAGCAGTGCCTCCTCACCCTTTTCACATCATGGCACACATGAAATGATAATGTTGCCACATTTAAATCCTGGCTTTCCTACTCACCAGCTATGTGCCTTCACCTCTCTGTGTCTGTTTCTTCCTATCTGAATGAAGGTACTAATAGTATCTATTCCACAGAGTTGTTGTTAGGATTCAGTAAGGTGTGCATTAAAGAGTTCTTGGATACTTGTTCATCCATGTTCATAACACCATTATTCACAATAGCCAAAAAGTAAAAACAACCCAAAGGCCCATCATCAGATGAATGGATAAACAAAATGTGGTATATCCATATTCAGTGGAGTTATTAGTCAGCCATAAAAAGGAATTAAATTCTGACACATGATACAACGTGGTTAAACCTTGAAAGCATCATGCTAAGTGAAAGAAGCCAAACACAAATGGACAAATATTGTATGATTCCACTTACATGAGGTACTTAGAATAGGCAAATTGGTAGAGACAGAAAGTAGGATAGAGGTTACCAGGGGATGGGGAGGATGGAGGGATAGGGAGTTACTGTTTAATGAGTACAGAGTTCCTATTTGGGATGATGAAAAGTTCTGGAAATGAATAATGGTGATGGTTGCACAACATTGTGAATATACTTAATGCCAATGAGTTGTACCCTTAAAAATGATTAAAACGGTAGTTTTACTTTATGTATTTTTTTACCACAATAAAAAAAAATCACTGGGCGCCTGGGTGGCTCAGTCGGTTAAGCGACTGCCTTCGGCTCAGGTCATGATCCCAGAGTCCCTGGATTGAGTCCCACATCGGGCTCCCTGCTCGGCAGGGAGTCTTCTTCTCCCTCTGACCCTTCTCCCTCTCATGCTCTCTGTCTCTCGTTCTCTCTGTCTCAAATAAATAAATAAAATCTTAAAAAAAAAAAAATCCCTCAAAAAGCATTGCAGCCACTCAGTGGAGAATGGACTGGGGGGAGCAGGAGCAGAAGACAGGGGCAGTATACGGAGGACATAGCTCAGCAGCTCAAGCTAGAGGTGATGGGGGCTTCAGCAGGGTGGCGTGGCGAGAGTGCCCTCACTGTACTCTCTGGAAGAGAAGTGAGAGGGAGGGGAGGAATAGAGGATTTTAAGGCGGAGAGTGCTCAGGATGTTTCCAGAGAACTATGAGCTATCAGGGGCACAAAGGGTGGCAGAAAGACGGGGCTAACCTTTGTGTGTTTCCTGCTTGCTGGACACCGTGCTAGCTCTTTATCTCCTGCATCTCCTTTAGGAGGTACAAAATCCCTAAACCTTCTCCCAGCCGTCTGTTCGATTCAGCAGCCACCACCCACAGATGTCTGTTGAACATCTGAAATGCAACTCGTCTGAATTGAGATGTGCTAAAAGTTTAAAATAAATACCAGTTTTGAAAGACTTAGTATAGAGAAAAGACTATAATTTCTTATATCGATTACATGTTGAAATGATAACATTTCAGATATATTACATTAAATAAGATGTATTATTAAAATTTACCCCAAAATTCTTGGACCAGTTCCTGGCACATAGGAAGTTTTCATGTAAAATTTACCCTTATTATCTGAAATATCTGATACTATTGACCGCTCTTTCCTTTTTGAAACTCTCCTTTGGCATCCACGATATTACACTATTGTTATCTTCCTATTTTGCTGATTGTCCTGCCTTTGTTTTCTTTTTATTCCTCCCCTTCCCTCTAAACATGAGAATACCACAAGATTGAGGTTCACTAATCTGCCCTTTTTTCTCCACACACTATCAGTTACTCTCGTTGTTAAAATCTTAGAAACGGGGGAACATAATTGGCTAGAAAAATCACTGTGTAGCACATAGATCTGATAAACTAGATTTTTATGCCATGATGTGCATGCAAGGAGTAAAGATAAATATTTATGTACTACATCATTTAAGAGATGGGATAAGACTAAAAAAAATGAGCTGCATAAGCAGTTTAGAAGACGAATTTGGCGGGTGTCTGGGTGGCTCAGTCGTTAAGCATCTGCCTTCGGCTCAGGTCATGATCCCAGGGTCCTGGGATCAAGCCCCACATCGGGCTCCCTACTCCAAGGGAAGCCTGCTTCTCCCTCTCCCACTCCCCCTGCTTGTGTTCCCTCTCTCGCTGTCTCTCTCTGTCAAATAAATAAATAAAATCTTTAAAAAAAATAAAGATGAATTTGGCTTAGGTTGGCAGTGACTTTGTAAGGCAGAGGGCTGGAGGGCAGGGGGAAGATAATATATTCTCTTTGATACCCAAGGACTTGGTCAATAGCCATAGAAAGTATCATTTATTCCATTTTGGCTTTCTCCAAAATATACATCCTCAGCCTCCTGATCTCTGCTGTGAAACCCACAGCTGCCATTCCTACCTGGTTAATCTGCCTTGTCTCCTTATACAATATATCTAAGAGTTGCCCATAAGCAACTCTCCCCGTCTTCTTGTCTTTTTTCTACTAACAATGCTGTCATTCTCTCCGCCGACCGGGTTCAAAGCCTTGAAATCATATCTGACCTCTCCCTCTTCCTTTATCCCTATAGCTAATCATTTACAATTTGTAGTGATTCTTCCTTGCATCACTTGCATTCTTCCGTTCCCTCACTGTTACCATTGCCTGCCACCACTTAGAACATTCCAACACTTAGAACCGCCTGGGTGGCTCAGTCAGTTAAGTGTCTGGCTCTTGATCTCAGCTCAGGTCTTGATCTCAGGGTCATGAGTTCAAGCCCTGCATTGGGCTCCATGCTGGGCATGGAACCTACTTAATTAAAAAAAAAAAAATCCCTCTAATCTTTGCTAGTAGTTTCCTGGTAGGCAACGCTGCCCTTGGTCTTCCTCTCTATTCCATCCACCTTTAACAGTACAAATTAATCTTTCCTAAAATGTTATTTTCATAGCTCACACTACACTGTTTAATGATGAAAATCTTTCAGTAGCTGCCCGTTACTCATGATAATGAAATCCAAATCCCTCTGCCTGGCTTTTAAGGCCCCTCAAAATCTAGCTTCAACCTAACTCCCTATTACCAAATATAACAGATATCCCAAAGGAAGTATGTACTTTTCTTATGATTCTCCTAAACACACCTCAGTGCCATGCCTCCCTTTGCTCTTTCCTGCTTTTCCCCTATGGCAAACTTACAAGTTTCAGCCTTTCCTGAGTTCTCAAACAGTTTACAGGTTTATAAAAAAGTCAGTTAATATGGAGAACTATAAACAAATTATTTACTTAAAGAACTCTTTAGCAAACTTAATATATGTGCTGCCAAAGCGAGCACCCCTTTAGCAAACTTAAAACATATAAACTGACAGGGATGCCTGGCTGGTTCAGTTGGGCGAGCATGCGACTCTTGATCTCAGGGTCATGAGTTTGAGCCTCGTATGGAGTAGAGTTTACTTAAAATTTAAAAAAGAAAATTTTTTGAAAACCTATAAACTTCCATTTCATTTGTTTTTTTTTTTTAAGATTTTATTTATTTACTTGAGAGAAAGAGCAAGAGAGCACAAGCCGGGGTGGGGGGAGGGGGGCGGGGAGAAGGGAGGGACATAGGGAGAGGGAGAAGCAGACTCTCCACTGAGCAGGGAGCCCAACGCGGGACTCGATCCCAGGACCCTGAGATCATGACCTGAGTCGAAGGCAGACACTTAACTAACTAAACTACCCAGGTGTCCCATCATTTGTCTTTCTTTGTATGTAGGGCCAAAGCCTTTGATATGAGGTTGGAACTCCTGATAGTCTTTCTTACATCAGGCCACAACCATATTACATACTAGTTTCAGTTTCTTTAAAGTCGAGCATGAACTTAAAGATTCTTGCAAAGCAACTTGAGTGCAAAAATCAATCTAGTTTTATAGTTTGTATGATCCTCCCAGCCACCACCAAACTTTTGTGTTTGCCTCACCTACACATGCTTTAAGAGAAGCTTTTAATGATTACTCTCTCTGCAGTCTTACAAAAGCTTTCCACTTATTTTTCATGGAAACAACTCTCTTTCTCATAGTTCATTGTTTTATTTAATGTGTATAATTTCAATAACCAATACAACTGGTATAAAAAAAGTTTAGGAACACTATTGACTTTTCGTAAGCACGCAACACAGCTGCATGGAATAGAAGTACATCAGTTTTTAAAAAAAATTTTATTACTGAAATAGAGTTGACATACAATGTTATATTAGTTTCAGGTGTACAATATAGTGATTCAACAATTCTATACATTACTCAGTGCTCACCTCGACTAGTGTAGTTACCATCTGTCACCATACAATGTTATTAACAATATTATTGACTAATTCCCTATGCTAGTACATCAGTATTTTTTAAAGTACCCTCTTATCCTTGAACTGTCACCATACTGTAGGTTCTAGAAAGGATGGAAAATACTGCTTAATCCTGTGAACTGGTTAAATGGAAGCTGGTTAAGTGGCAATCAGTGGCAGTTGAGAATTTTATTGTAGCATGTTATGTTGAAACGCAATTGTGTGTGCATTTCTCTACAAGTCCTTGAGGGCAGGGACTTTCTTAGTGGAAATCTGATTCATGTATGATGGATAGTTGAATAGATGGGTAGATAACAATCTGTTTCTATACCTTCATATGCTCTCCTCTTAAAAAGACTTTCCTTTAAAATTTCTGATTATTGGAATTATGTCTAATCTTCAAAGCCTAGCACTGATCCCTTAACCTCTACAAACTCATTCTTAATCATTTCATTTAAAAAAGTAGGGCGCCTAGGTGGCTCAGTTGGTTAAGGCTCCAACTCTTGACTTCAGCTCAGGTCATGATCTCAGGGTTGTGAGATCAAGCCCCACTTGAGCCCTATCAAGCCCCACATCAGGCTTCAAGCTGGGCGGGGAGTCTGCTTGAGATTCTCTTTCTCCCTCTCCCTCTGCCCCTTCCCCACCTAAAAAAAAGGGAAAAAAGGAGATCTTATTTGACATATCTTGTGATGGTTTTTATTTTTAATTACTGGGTATAGTTTCTGTCTTCCCCTCTTCTTCTTTTTTTTTTTTTACATTTTCTGATTCTATTTTTTAAATCATTTTTTTCATCATAATAATTTAGTGTACTCTTTAATCCCCATTCCCTATTTCCCCCATCCCCCCACTTACCTTCTCTCTGGTAACTATCAGTTTGTTCTCTATAGTTAAGAGTCTGTTTCTTTTCTCTCTTTTCCTCTGCTGTTTATTTTGTTTCTTAAATTCCACATATGAGTGAAATTATATGGTGTTTGTCTTCCTCTGACGCACTTATTTCACTTAGCATAATAGTCTCTAGCTACATCCATGTTGTTGCAAATGGCAAGATTTCATTCCTTTTTGTGGCTGAATAATATTCCATTGTGCATATATACCACATGTATATATGCATATATATATAATATATATATATCTTTATCCATTCATCTATCGATGGACACTTGGGCTGCTTTTATAATTTGGCTATTATAAATAATGCTGCAATAAACATGGGGGTGCATGACTCATTTTGATTAGTGTTTTTGTTTCTTGTGTGTAAATACTTAGTAGTGTGATTACTGGATCATAGGGAAGTTCTATGTTTAACTTTTTGAGGAACCTCCATACTGTTTTCCACACTGGCTACACCAGTTTGCATTCCATCCAAACAGCACAAGAGTTCCTGTTTCTCCACATCCTCACCAACACTTGTTGTTTCATGTGTTTTATTTTAGCCATTCTGGCAGGTGTGAGGTGATTTCTCATTGAGGTTTTGATTTGCATTTCCCTGATAATCAGTGATGTTGAACATCTTTTCATGTGTCTTTTGGTCATCTGTATGTCTGTTTGGAGAAATGTCTGTCCATGTCTTCTGCCCATTTTTTAATTGATTATTTGCTTTTTAGGTATTGAGTTTTATAAGTTCTTTATATATTTTGGATACTAACCCTTTATTGGATATATCATTTGCAAATATCCTCTCATTTAGTAGGTTGCTTTTTTGTTCTGTTGATTCTTTCCTTTGCTGTGCTGAAACATTTTGTTCTCATGTAGTCCTGACAGTTTATTTTTTCTTTTATTTCCCTTGCCTCAGGAGGCATATCTAGAAAAATGCTGCTACAGCCGATGTCAGAAAGATTACTGCCTGTGCTCTCTTCACGATCTTTCCCTCTGTTATTTGATGGCCAAGACCATGCTATCACTGCATAATGCCAGGCACATAGCTTGTATCTAATGGATATTTAGTGATGTTCACTGGAAATCTGAGAAGGTTCTATTTACTGGGATGTGGAATTTATAGTAACATGAGCCACATTTTAGTATTTATTTATTTATTTATTTATTTTAAAGATTTTATTTATTAGACAGAGAGAGACACAGCGAGAGAGGGAACACAAGCAGGAGGAGTGGGAGAGGGAGAAGCAGGCTTCCCGCGGAGCAGGGAGCCCGATGTGGGGCTTGATCCCAGGACCCAGGATCATGACCTGAGCCAAAGGCAGGCGCTAATGACTGAGCCACCCAGGTGCCCCTAGGATTTATTTATTTTTTAAATCTCTTTGGATAACAGGTTTCAATAAGAAATATTGAAGCAAATTCTAAGCAATTCAGCATTTATAGAAAACATATATTTTTAGATAAATTGGCTACTAATATTAAACTAGTAATAATGTCAAAACTGAGAGAGTGACAAGGAGGAGCAGACCTGAGTTCAAATCATGACTTCGCTAATTTCTACTTCTGTCCTTGGATAGATTGTATAATCTCTCTTAGCTCTAAGGTTTCTACTACTAAAAAATATTTTATTCGCTTTTCAGAACTGCTTTCACAGGAAGTAACATGAATTTTACTGTAGTACTATATTTCTGATAAAACACTTCAAGAAGGATATCTAGTCACAGTGCAAACCAAGATTTCAATGCATTAGCACGATGAGATGTATCTGGAAAGCAGCGTAGATTATTAAACCAAAAACACTATTATACCAAATCTTTATTTATATATCCAAATCTATATGTATCTATCATATCTATGTATATATCATATCTAAATAAGAACCTTCACTGATATAATGTCACACAGGATTTTCTTTTTGGAATTTGCACAATTACTTGTGGAGTATTCTTGAAAATGTGTAAAACTACAGCTCCTTCACCCACAGTGTTGTCAGTCTTGACTCTGGCTGCTTTTACAGGAACAAATATCATTCTGTGTCACTTTTCATAAACCTGTCTGCATGTAAATTTAAAATATACACATGGCCTTACCCAATGAAATTGCACCTGAAGGTTGTCTACTTTTCAGCAAATCTAGCCTGACTTATCTTTGCCCAGACCCACAAACGTAAACCAGTAAACCATCTGTATTGAAGCTGAAGTACTGTCAGTTTTATAAAAATACTCAGACTTTGTTTTTTCTTTACAGCTGCCCCTCAGAAAAGAAGCTGTGATTCTTGCTAACAGCCTCAGTATGTGTGAGTGTCCCAGAATTGAATTGTTACAGCAAAAGTACAAAAACGAGAAGAACTCTCTTGAGAATGAGCTCTTCAGGCATGGTATTATAAATACACTGAATTTCTGAACTTTTTAGTTCAAAGTCTTCATTAATTATTTTCATAACATTTTTAATACTTGGTTTTATCAATCAGGAAGATTTTCTAAAAACTGTTTTACTTAGTATTTATCACTGTAGTGATATATGACTTCCTGATCTATTACTTCAGTCAAGTTGTGAACAAATATTTACTGATTATTGTGTCAACATTAATAGGATGGGACTCGTTTGTTACTCATATTTAAGCTAATTTATATGGAACAAGCACTTTTCACAGTCTGCTTTGTTCACTGGAGAGACATGATGAGCCTAGGGTCCTCCTACTACATTGCCACCTTAGCTCCTCTCTCTCAGTCTCCTTTTTTCATTAACTTGTGTCCTAAAAACAAACTCAATATATATGCATGCCACACACACCACACCCCAAATTCACAGGAAAGAGAAAAGAGAACCTGGCCCAATTATGCAATAATCATCATACCAAGCACTCGGGAAGGCAGGCCTTATTTGTCCTTAGTCATTGTAATAGAAGATAAGAAAACCTGGGGCGCTTGGGTGGCTCAGTTGGTTAAGCGTCTGCCTTCGGCTCGAGTCATGATCTTGGGGTCCTGGGATTGAGTCCCGCATTGGGCTCCTTGCTCAGCGGGGAGCCTGCTTCTCCCTCTGCTTCTCCCCCCCCCCCCCCCGCTCGCGCTCTCTCTCTGTCAAATAAATAAAATCTAAAAAAAAAAAAAGAAGATAAGAAAACCTGGTTGTAAATCTAAAACTGGCTGAAGACAAACTGTGAAGTGTATAGATTGCTTTATAAATTGCCTCATAGAAGATAAACTTTTGGTATTTTCATTTATTCACAGCGAGCAGTACTTTATTTGCATCTTGAATATAGATAGATAAATAAAAGCATATGCGCCAATTTGTAGGATACTTGTGGGAGAGGTTCCCTGGTAACCACAGATTGGGGAAAAAACCAGCTCATCAGGTCCTCTTACCTCACCCTCCCACTGTTCATTCTTCACTTCCACCAGTATTATGGAATGTTTACTGCGTGTTAGGCACCCGGTAGGGGATAGGGATACAGTATGTGCAAACTAGACACAGTGCTCCTTTATAGTACTGACAAACATTAATAATCACACAAATAAATGTAAAATTACAAATTCCATAAGAGCTACAAGATGAAATATTAGTGCATATGACCAAAGAATATATAATAAGGAGAACTGACTGGGTCAGAGAGTAAGGGACACCTTTGGTCTCCACTGTTCAACCTAGTGAAGACTGGGCAGTCAGAAATTTCATTAACTTAAGTCTATAACAATAATATTCTAGGTTCCAGACAATAGCTCTGCTAAGGTTATTCATGTTGAACTACATGTGTTTTGCAGTCTTTCATTCAGTTAATAAAAATCAGAAAATTAAAATTATTGAATCTAGAAAGAACTCCTTATTTGAAAAAACCATATGCTTCTTTGCTCATTCTCCTCTATTCCCATCTTAAGAAACACCTCATGATGTTTTTCTAGATCCTTCTGAAATATGTTTCCCAAAACAATTAGGTTCTCTCAATTTGCATTTTATAACTCGTACATAGTAAAAAAAAAAAAAAAAGTCTTCTAAATGTTTTATGCCTAGTGATTACAAGTTACTTTATAGGATTCAGTGACCCCTAGAGATCCTTACGATTGAGTGAATCCAAAGATCCCTTAGGAATCTAAAGGGAAAAGAAATGTTTATCCATTCAGTAAACATGTATTCAGTGCCTCTTATGATCTAAGCTATATGCTAGGTGCTGATGATACAGAAATGAATTTTTACCCAGTTAATAACAACAACAACCATTTTCTTACTTTAAATTACTTAATAAAAAAACTTATTATTTTCTTTCCTTCTTCCTTTTCTGTAAAGTTTTGCTTGCTATAATCACATTTGGTCAACAAATATTTAGTGAGCTTCTGTTTTGCTGTACAATGGCAAACAAGGTACCCAGGATTTCTCCCCTTACAGAACATATAGTCAGGTCTGGGACTAATAAAGAAAGTGATATGGGAAAGTTACCAAAATGAATTAGTGTTAAAATGATTTTTTATTCATATTTAGGCATCCTCCTCATTACAAAGGTCTTCCTTGGCCAGAGTGTTCAGGCTCATGAACAGGACTCCATCAATCAAGCTAACTATCCAATGGTTAATTCAGTATTCGTTCCTCGAAAATACATACTAAGTATGTCTGCCATAAGAGAAATGTGCTTTAATTTTCCTGAATACAAAATGTTTGTATTTAATACAGATGTGTGGAGTTTAACCTCTATCTAACAAAGTTTGTAAACTTTTCTAAAAAATCCTTTGCTAGCTACTAGTGAGCTTCTATTTTTCTGTTCCCTACTTCAATGACATTTATATATGTGTATGTGTAGATTTTTATTTTGTAAACTTTTATTTTATATTTACACACCCATACATATTGTTATCTGTATTTCATATATATTATGTGTATATACTATATATTATGTTTCATATATGTATATTATATACATATATATTATATAATACATATATATTTTATGTATCTCATATATAATATATATTTCATTTTTAGTCTGTGTATTTCATGTATATTATATGTATTTCAAAAGATGAAAAACCCACTCCCTTTTAATAACAAAGGTTTTTGAGTAATACATGTCAAAAATATATGGCCACACACTGAATAGAAAAAATGGAGAAGTATGAAAAGGAAAAGGACATGAATAAAATTAAATCCTACTAGTCTAAGTAGTGAAAGGGTGACTAGTAAGTATTTCTAGAATTAAGAAACTGTCTAGGAGGGGTGGAAAAATATAAGAAATAAAACACTCTTAATAACATGGTAGTTGGAACTTACTGAGTTTATTGTTTATTAATCTGTGTAAATAATGAAAAAAGTATATTTCATTTTGAAGAGTATTTTGTTTTGTTTTTGATTTTACTCTAGATTCTGTCATGGGACAAAGAAACTGTGATTGCAGCATTCGGCAGTGCAAGTGGTTTGTCTTTGATCATGACCTTGTTTTGCCAGAATACATTGTTGAATTTGAGTATATTACAGTGGTATGGATGTATTTTTAAAAATGGAATTCCTTAAATAAGAACACAACAGTAATTTGAAGTCTAATAATGTAATGTCAAGTTTATATTAAACATACATATTTATACATAAACATATATATATAATGGTTATTCAGTGAAGGGTTTAATTTTTAAAACAAATCATTATGACACCTAAATGTTTTTATATGCACAAATATATTATCTGAGTAATATGTGGCTGTAGTCTCACTGAAAAATATTCAAACTACATTGAAGAATATATAATAAACATGAAAATTTGATTTCACTTCAACCCCGGCACCACTCCCTTTCATGCAGAAATCCACTGTTAATGGCTTTGTGGGTTTGCTTTCAATCTTTTTTTCTATGTATTTACATATATAACAACATATACCATTTTACATAGTAGAATCAAAACCTAAGTATTTTGTGATTTTTTTTTTGCCTCTAACAATATGTTTTGGACATATTTCTACTTCAGTACATATAGGTTTATACTTCATTCTTTTGGTGGCTGCATACTATCCAGTAATACTCTGATTTATTTGACTATTCCTCTGTGGATGAAACATACAGGTTGTTTCGAGTTTTCTTACTATTTAAAACAGTGCTTCATTGAATATCATTATAGCTGCATCTTTATACAAATATGGAAGTTTCTCTGCAGAATAGATTTGTAAAAGATTTGGATAGTCAAAGGATATACACATATTAAATTTTGGTAGATTTTGCCAGTATTCTCCACAAAGGCTTGGCCATTCTACAAATTTCCAACAGTATGTGACAGTGCTTGTTTCCTTGCATCTTTACCAAAACAAGATATTATCAATCTTTTACATTTCCATTCTGATGGGCAAGAAAAAGAAACTTTATTCTTTCATATACTTATGGATTATTTAGTCTTATAAACTACCTGTTATATCCTTTAACTATTTTCTATTGGACTCTTATCTTCTTCATATTGATTGGAAAACCCTTATATGCATTCTTGGATATTAATCCTTTGTCTTATATGTTGCAAACATTTTCTGTCACTTATCTTTTAAATTTATTTCTAGCAAAAACCTTACTTGTCATTTTAATTTGTAATTTACTTGTTCATTTTTAAGAGGTCAGATCTCTCCATCTTTTCTGTTACAGAGTCTGAGTTTTATGTCTCATTTCAGAAGGCTTATATAAATAGTCTTCTTTATTTTCTTCCAATACTTATATAGATTAGCTCTTTAGCTTTCAACTTTTTTAAAGCCCATCTGGAAATTTTTTTTTTTTATTCTTATGTTAATCCCCATACATTACATCATTAGTTTTAGATGAAGTGTTCCATGATTCATTGTTTGTGCATAACACCCAGTGCTCCATGCAGAATGTGCCCTCCTCAATACCCACCACCAGGCTAACCCATCCTCCCACCCCCCTCCCCTCTAGAACCCTCAGTTTGTTTTTCAGAGTCCATCATCTCTCATGGTTCGTCTACCCCTCCGATTTCCCCCGCTTCATTCTTCCCCTCCCGCTACCACCTTCTTCTTTTTTTTTTTTTTTCTTAACATATATTGCATTATTTGTTTCAGAGGTACAGATCTGAGATTCAACAGTCTTGCACAATTCACAGCGCTTACCAGAGCACATACCCTCCCCAGTGTCTATCACCCAGTCACCCCATCCTTCCCACCCCACCCCCCACTCCAGCAACCCTCAGTTTGTTTCCTGAGATTAAGAATTCCTCATATCAGTGAGATCATATGATACATGTCTTTCTCTGTTTGACTTATTTCACTCAACATAATACCCTCCAGTTCCATCCACGTCGTTGCAAATGGCAAGATCTCATTCCTTTTGATGGCTGCATAATATTCCATTGTATATATATACCACCTCTTCTTTATCCATTCATCTGTTGATGGACATCTTGGCTCTTTCCACAGTTTGGCTATTGTGGACATTGCTGCTATAAACATCGGGGTGCACGTACCCCTTCGGACCCCTGCTTTTGTATCTTTGGGGTAAATACCCAGTAGTGCAATTGCTGGATCATATGGTAGCTCTATTTTCAACTTTTTGAGGAACCTCCATACAGTTTTCCAGAGTGGCTGCACCAGCTTGCATTCCCACCAACAGTGTAGGAGGGTTCCCCTTTCTCCGCATCCCCGCCAACATCTGTCGTTTCCTGACTTGTTAATTTTAGCCATTCTGACTGGTGTGAGGTGGTATCTCATTGAGGTTTTGATTTGGAGTTCCCTGATGCCGAGCGATATTGAGCACTTTTTCATGTGTCTGTTGGCCATTTGGATGTCTTCTTTGGAAAAATGTCTGTTCATGTCTTCTGCCCATTTCTTGATTGGATTCTTTGTTCTTTGGGTGTTGAGTTTGATGAGTTCTTTATAGATTTTGGATACTAGCCCTTTATCTGATATGTCATTTGCAAATATCTTCTCCCATTCTGTCGGTTGTCTTTTGGTTTTGTTCACTGTTTCCTTTGCTTTGCAAAAGCTTTTTATCTTGATGAAGTCCCAATAGTTCATTTTTGCCCTTGCCTCCCTTGCCTTTGGCGATGTTTCTAGGAAGAAGTTGCTTCGGCTGAGGTCAAAGAGGTTGCTGCCTGTGTTCTCCTTTAGAATTTTGATGGCCTCCTGTCTCACATTGAGGTCTTTCAACCATTTGGAGTCTATTTTTGTGTGTGGTGTAAGGAAATGGTCCAGTTTCATTCTTCTGCATGTGGCTATCCAATTTTCCCAACACCATTTTTTGAAGAGACTGTCTTTGTTCCATTGGACATTCTTTCCTGCTTTGTCAAAGATGAGTTGACCATAGAGTTGAGGGTCCATTTCTGGGCTCTCTATTCTGTTCCATTGATCTATGTGTCTGTTTTTGTGCCAGTACCATGCTGTCTTGATGATGACAGCTTTGTAATAGAGCTGGAAGTCCGGAATTGTGATGCCGCCGGCTTTGCTTTTCTTTTTCAACATTCCTCTGGCTATGCGGGGTCTTTTCTGGTTCCATACAAATTTTAGGATTATTTGTTCCATTTCTTTGAAAAAAGTGGATGGTATTTTGATGGGGATTGCATTGAATGTGTAGATTGCTCTACATAGCATTGACATCTTCACAATATTTGTTCTTCCAATCCATGAGCATGGAACGTTTTTCCATTTCTTTGTGTCTTCCTCAATTTCTTTCATGAGTATTTTATAGTTTTCTGAGTACAGATCCTTTGTCTCTTTGGTTAGATTTATTCCTAGGTATCTTATGGTTTTGGGTGCAATTGTAAATGGGATCGACTCCTTAATTTCTCTTTCTTCTGTCTTGTTGTTGGTGTATAGGAATGCCACTGACTTCTGTGCATTGATTTTATATCCTGCCACTTTACTGAATTCCTGTATGAGTTCTAGCAGTTTTGGGGTGGAGTCTTTGGGGTTTTCCACATAAAGTATCATATCATCTGCAAAGAGTGAGAGTTTGACTTCTTCCTTGCCAATTTGGATGCCTTTGATTTCTTTTTGTTGTCTGATTGCTGTGGCTAGGACTTCCAATACTATGTTGAATAGCAGTGGTGATAGTGGACATCCCTGCCGCGTTCCTGACCTTAGGGGGAAAGCTCTCAGTTTTTCCCCATTGAGAATGATATTCGCTGTAGGTTTTTCATAGATGGCTTTTATGATATTGAGGTATGCACCCTCGATCCCTATACTCTGAAGAGTTTTGATCAAGAAAGGATGCTGTACTTTGTCAAATGCTTTTTCTGCATCTATTGAGAGGATCATATGATTCTTGTTCTTTCTTTTGTTAATGTATTGTATCACATTGATTGATTTGCGGATGTTGAACCAACCTTGCAGCCCAGGGATAAATCCCACTTGGTCATGGTGAATAATCCTTTTAATGTACTGTTGGATCCTATTGGCTAGTATTTTGGTGAGAATTTTTGCATCCATGTTCATCAGGGATATTGGTCTGTAATTCTCCTTTTTGATGGGGTCTTTGTCTGGTTTTGGGATCAAGGTAATGCTGGCCTCATAAAATGAGTTTGGAAGTTTTCCTTCCATTTCTATTTTTTGGAACAGTTTCAGAAGAATAGGTATTAATTCTTCTTGAAATGTTTGGTAGAATTCCCCTGGGAAGCCATCTGGCCCTGGGCTTTTGTTTTTTGGGAGATTTTTGATGACTGCTTCAATTTCCTTAGTGGTTATAGGTCTGTTCAGGTTTTCTATTTCATCCTGGTTCAGTTTTGGTAGTTGGTACATCTCTAGGAATGCATCCATTTCTTCCAGGTTATTTAATTTGCTGGCATAGAGTTGCTCATAATATGTTCTTATAATTGTATTTCTTTGGTGTTGGTTGTGATCTCTCCTCTTTCATTCATGATTTTGTTGATTTGGGTCATTTCTCTTCTCTTTTTGATAAGTCTGGCCAGGGGTTTATCAATCTTGTTAATTCTTTCAAAGAACCAGCTCCTAGTTTCGTTGATCTGTTCTACTGTTCTTTTAGTTTCTATTTCATTGATTTCTGCTCTGATCTTTATGATTTCTCTTCTCCTGCTGGGTTTAGGCTTTACTTGCTGTTCTTTCTCCAGCTCCTTTAGGTGTAGGGTTAGGTTGTGTACTTGAGACCTTTCTTGCTTCTTGAGAAAGGCTTGTATTGCTATATACTTTCCTCTTAGGACTGCCTTTGCTGCATCCCAAAGATTTTGAATAGTTGTGTTTTCATTTTCATTGGTTTCCATGTATTTTTTTAATTCTTCTTTAATTTCCTGGTTGACCCATTCATTCTTCAGTAGGATGCTCTTTAGCCTCCATGTATTTGAGTTCTTTCTGACTTTTGTCTTGTGATTGAGCTCTAGTTTCAAAGCATTGTGGTCTGAAAATAGGCAGGGAATGATTCCAATCTTTTGGTACCGGTTGAGACCTGATTTATGACCTAGGATGTGATCTATTCTGGAGAATGTTCCATGGGCACTAGAGAAGAATGTGTATTCCGTTGCTTTGGGGTGGAATGTTCTGAATATGTCTGTAAAGTCCATTTGGTCCAGTGTGTCATTTAAAGTCTTTATTTCCTTGTTGATCTTTTGCTTAGACGATCTGTCCATTTCAGTGAGGGGGGTGTTAAAGTCCCCCACTATTATTGTATTGTTGTCGATGTGTTTCTTTGCTTTTGTTATTAATTGGCTTATGTAATTGGCTGCTCCCATGTTAGGGGCATAGATATTTACAATTGTTAGATCTTCTTGTTGGATAGATCCTTTAAGTATGATATAGTGTCCTTCCTCATCTCTTATTACAGTCCTTGGCTTAAAATCTAATTTGTCTGATATAAGGATTGCCACCCCAGCTTTCTTTTGGTGTCCATTAGCATGGTAAATGGTTTTCCACCCCCTCACTTTCAATCTGGGGCTGTCTTTGGGTCGAAAATGAGTCTCTTGCAGACAGCATATCGATGGGTCTTGTTTTTTAATCCAGTCTGATAGCCTGTGTCTTTTGATTGGGG
Source organism: Neomonachus schauinslandi (assembly GCF_002201575.2). Classification (NCBI taxonomy): domain Eukaryota; kingdom Metazoa; phylum Chordata; class Mammalia; order Carnivora; family Phocidae; genus Neomonachus; species Neomonachus schauinslandi. Next base: position 39,332,058 of record NC_058411.1, on the reverse strand, counting down.
CATTGAGCCCATTTACATTCAGGGTAACTATTGAAAGATAGGAATTTAGTGCCATTGTATTGCCTGTAAGGTGACTGTTACTGTATATTGTCTGTGTTCCTTTTTGGTCTATGTTGCTTTTAGGCTCTCTCTTTGCTTAGAGGACCCCTTTCAAGATTTCCTGTAGGGCTGGTTTTGTGTTTGCAAATTCCTTTAGTTTTTGTTTGTCCTGGAAGCTTTTTATCTCTCCTTCAATTTTCAATGACAGCCTAGCTGGATATAGTATTCTTGGCTGCATATTTTTCTCATTTAGTGCTCTGAATATATCCTGCCAGTCCTTTCTGGCCTGCCAGGTCTCTGTGGATAGGTCTGTTGCCAATCTAATGTTTCTACCCTTGTAGGTTACATATCTCTTCTCCCGAGCTGCTTTCAGGATTTTCTCTTTGTCTATGAGACTCGTAAGTTTTACTATTAGATGTCGGGGTGTTGACCTATTTTTATTGATTTTGAGAGGGGTTCTTTGTGCTTCCTGGATTTTGATGCCTGTTTCCTTCCCCAAATCAGGGAAGTTCTCTGCTATAATTTGCTCCATTATACCTTCTGCCCCTCTCTCTCTTTCTTCTTCTTCTGGGATCCCAATTATTCTAATGTTGTTTCGTCTTATGGTATCGCTTATCTCTCGAATTCTGCCCTCGTGATCCAGTAGTTGTTTATCTCTCTTTTTCTCAGCTTCTTTATTTTCCATCATTTCATCTTCTATATTACTGATTCTCTCTTCTGCCTCATTTATTCTAGCAGTTAGCGCCCCCATTTTTGATTGCACCTCGTTAATAGCCTTTTTGATTTCTACTTGGTTGGATTTTAGTTCTTTTACTTCTCCAGAAAGGGTTTCTCTAATAACTTCCATATTTTTTTCAAGCCCAGCTAGTATCTTTAAAGTGATGATTCTGAACTCTAGATCTGACATCATACTAATGTCCGTATTGAGTAGGTCCCTGGCAGTCGGTACTACCTCTTGTTCTTTTTGTTGAGGTGATTTTTTCCGTCTTGTCATTTTGTGCAGAGGAGAATAGATTAATGAGAGAACAAAATGCTAGCAGAGTAACAATGTCCCCAGAAAATATACTCTAAACAAATGAGAAAAAACCTGAAGCAGTGGGAAAAGAAAGGGAAAGAGAGAAAAAAGAAAAAGATAAAGATAAAAACAAAAACAAACATAACAAAACAACAACAACAAAAAAACCAGAATGTGATCAAATATGATCAGGCTGGTATATAGATCAGTGCCACACACTAGATTTGGGGTGTATTTTGGTCTTTTAGAAGAAAGTGCCTCCCAAAATTTTAAAGAAAGAAAAACTTATATATGTACAAAAATAAGGGTTGATATGATGAAGGGATGGAATATGACTGTAAAGATGGAAATTATAAAAAATTTTATAAAAGGAATTGATAAGAAGTTGTTTGAAAAAAGAAAGAAGAGGCTTTAAAAAAAGAAAAAAAAAGGGAGAGGATGTGAGCAGGCAGGGGAATAGAAAACACCATATACTAGAGATTTAGGCTATATTTTGATCTGTTAGAAGAAACTATCTCAAAATTTTAAAGAGAGAACAACTTATATATATAAGCCAAAAATACGGGTAACTACTATGAAGGGATAGAATATGACTCTAAAAAAGAAAAATAAAAATGTTTTTTTTTTAAAAAAAGGGATTGATAAGATGTTGGTTGAAAAAGGGAAAAAGAAAAATTCAAAAAGAAAAAAAAAGAAAAAAAGACAGTTAAAAAAAAATTAACTTTGAAAGACTACAGAATCATGGTAAAAAAGCCATGAATTCTATGTGCAGTAGTCCCCTAGAGCTGGAGTTCTACCGTTCTCATTGATGGGTAAACTTGGTCTTGGCTGGCTGTTCTCGCTGATCTTCTGGGGAGGGGCCTGTTGCCGTGGTTTCCAAACGTCTCTGCCGGAGGCAGAACTGCCCCGCCCTTGCCCCCCTCCCAGCTAAGTAATCTGCTTGGGTTTGCTCTCCGGGGCTTTTGTTCCCTGCGAGCTTTCCGTACAGCTTTGGAGGCGGAGAGTGAAAATGGCGGCCTCCCAATCTCCGCCGCGGAGGAGCCGAGAACTCGGGGTCCCGCTCCTCAGTGAGCCCCCAGAGAAAAGCCGTCAGTCACTCCCGTCTCCCCGGTCTCCAGCCGCACTCCGTGCTCACCCGGCCTGTGACCGCGCGTTTCTATCTCTGGCACCCGACCCCGGGTGGAGTCTCCAAACCCAGCAGATCCCTGCGGTGCGCTCCCGCGCGGCTCCTCCCAGGGGAGGAAGGTGAGTCTCCCCGGATCTGCCGCTTGTTGGGTCCCTGCTGGAGGAGCAGGGGCCCGACTGTGCCGCAGATCACGGTCTATGGCAACCCCGAGCTGAGAGCCCGCGCCTGGGCTCCGCCTCTGCAGCCGGCTTCCCCGCTCTGATACCTGGGAGCTCTGCCACACTCAGGCACCCCCGGTCTTTCTGTGGCCCCGTGGGTCCTGAGACCACACTGTCCCGGAGGGTTCCACCCCCGCTTAGCCACCAGAGTGACGTCCCTCGGCGGAGCAGACTTAAAAGTTCCGATTTTGTGCTCCGCGGCTCTATCACTTGCCAGAAGCGGCCGCCGGAGGCCCCTCCCCCGCCGTCTATCCTCCCGAATATCGCCTCGGATTCACTTCTCCGCACGTCCTACCTTCCAGAAAGTGGTCGCTTTTCTGATGAGAGAGTTGTTGCTCTTCTTTTCTTCGATCTCCTGTTGAGTTTGTAGGTGTTCAGAATGGTTTGATCCCTATCCAGCTGAATTCCTGAGACCAGACGAAATCCAGGTCTCCTACTCCTCCGCCATCTTGCTCCGCCCCCCCCGGAAATTATTTTATATCATGTGAGAGAAGGGGATCAAATAATTTTTTCCTTAAAAAATGGATAGCTACTTGACCAAGCGTCATCTTTTTTGCTCTATTTTGAGATACCCTCTTTATTGTTAAAATTATTTTCATAAATAAGAGGTTTATTTATAATCTTTCTATTCTGTTCCACTGGTCCTCTTATTTAATCTTGGACCCCTATCATATTTTTTGGTTATTACAACCTTGATAATAGGCTTTGATACATTATAGGGCAAATTCCCTTCCTCTGCCCCCACTCATCTTTTAAAAAATTTTCTGCATGGAGCACTGGGTGTTTTATGAAAACAATGAATCGTGGATCACTACATCAAAAACTAATGATGTATTGTATGGACTAACATAACATAATAAAATTTAAAAAATTTTCTTGGCTATTCTTGAACACTTTCTCTTCCAAATAAAATTTAAAATCATCTTGTTCTTTTTTTTTTTTTTAGCTTGTTAAGTTCTATTTCAAAATCTTTTTAGGATTTTGTTGAGATTGTACTGAATTTAAAAGTTAATTTGGGGTGAACTGACTTTTGCAGTAATGGGCCTCTCAACCAGAAACATGATAAGTTATTCCATTTACTCAAGTCCTCTCTTACAGTTTTCTTTATGTTGGTGTTAAGTATAGTTCTGGGCATTTATATTTTATATTGTTATTATGAATGAGACTGTTTCAGTCAAGTTTGCTTTCAGCGAAAAGACACAGAAGCCTAGACAAATATTAAACAGAATGACTCAAATAACAAGAAGTTGAGGGGCGCCTGGGTGGCTCAGTCATTGAGCGTCTGCCTTCAGCTCGGGTCATGATCCCAGGGTCCTGGGATTAAGCCCCGCATTGGGCTCCCTGCTCCGTGGGAAGGCTGCTTCTCCCTCTCCACTCCCCCTGCTTGTGTTCCCTCTCTCGCTGTGTGTCTCTGTCAAATGAATGGATAAAATCTTTAAAAAAAAACCAGGAAGTCGAGAGGTGGGCAGTCCTGGCTGTTGTGACTCTTCAGTGACTGATGTCAGCAAAGACCTTACTCCATTATTCATCTGCTTCCCACTTCATTAGCTCTTCCCATCTAAAGATTCAGTTCTTTCTTCACTTCTGGGAAATTTTCTTCTCTTAATTCCTTCATTATTTTTTCTCTTCCATTCTCTGTTCAGCCCTCTGGAACCTGATTCATTAAATGTTGGACATTCTGAATTGATCCTCCATGTGTTTTAATTTTTTCTCTCATATTTTATACCTCCATTTTTAAATTCTATGTTCTAGAAGATTTCCTCAATAATAGCCTCACCTTGCTAATTTGATCTGTTGCCATATCCATTTGGTTTCTCAGAGCATTTATTGAATATTTTTATTTCACTAATTGTTTTTATTTTGACTCTAAAGTATTTACCCTATTCTTTTCTATAGCAGCCTACCCCATGTCTTAAATAATTCTCTTATGGATTATTTTGTTTTTTTCTAGAGCCATTTCTGTTTATGTTGTTCATGCTCATTTCATCCACAGTTCTTACCATAATTACTTAATTACCTGTTAATTACCTACAGCATCCCACTGCTGTTTTACTTGTTCACTCTGAACACCTAGTGTTTCTGGATCTGCTCTTCAAAGTGGTTATCTCCCATACATGTTTTGGCTACAGGTTATATTTCTGCTCCTATTTGTCTTCAATTTAGTCCCTTCTTATTTATGTCTCACAATTCCTAGTCTTTTGTTGGTGCCCTCTCCACTGTTGAAAAACTATTAAAAATTATCTTTTGCCAGTTTTAAGGAATTTTCAGTGGGAGGGGATGAACATGTTTATTCTTAGCCCACAATTTTAATCTACTCTCATTGATTTCCTAATGTGATTCTAGTCATCATAGGTATTACTATATAACTGAAAAAAGAGATAATCCATCTTTGCTACATAGCCTGTTTCTTGTTCAAAATGATAAATACAATAACCAAATTTTCAATATTTTTAATAAATTTTTTAGGTCAAGGCTCACTCTTTATTTTCTTCATTCAACAATGTTATTCTAGAAGAAAGCAAAAAAAACTCAGAAGGATCAGTATTGTCCCAGGATTTGAAATTTGATGATGAAGTTATAAAAATGGATCCCAGGATCAAGCCCAGACCAAAACTTATTAGTTTGGATGATAAAACAATACTTTCTCTTGCCAAGACTAGCATTTATAGTCATATTGTGGTGAGTATTATAAGGAATAAAATTTGGAATTTGGACCTTGAATTTGGAATCATAATCTATCATAGGAAGTCTAAGGATACTAAAGCACCTATCTGGTGATGCCAGCCATCATGCTGTCAAAGTTAAAAATGCCTCGACCTTTCCTTCTTTGTGGACTAGATCAGTGTTGTCTGGTAGTAATATAATATGAACCATACATGTAATTTAAATTTTCTATTAGCCATGTTAAAATTTTTTTAATTAAAAGGTAAGATTAATTTTAATTAATCCAACATATCTAAAATATTATTATTTCAATATGCAATCAATATGAAGAGTCATTAATCAGATAGTTTCAACTACGTCTTTGATGTCTGGAGTATATTTGCAGTCTACAGCACTTTCAGACTACCCACATTTCATGTGCTCAATAGCCACATGTTGCTAGTGACTACCATACAGGACAGTATAGGCCTAGAGGGTAGCCTTCTAGTTTACAAGGTATTTTATTCCTGAATAACAAGTAAGCTCTCTTTAAATGATTAAGACAGATAAGTTTCAAATTAGTTTCCAGGATTCATCAACATAGAATATAGGAGCTTTATCTTTATAAAATTAACCAATAGAATTTGAGTTACTACTACTACTGAAGCAACTTACTTTATTTACACTGAGGCAGTTCTATCGAGATATTAAGCCTACCTCTATACCTTGACTTTCAGATCTGTCCATTTCAAATCTGCTACAATTCTATCTGAACTATCATAATCCCTGACCTAGACTACTGCCATGGCCTTCTAACAGGGCTCCCTGCACTCTACCATTGCAACATTGCACAACTCCAGGAGGTGCAATTCACATTATATACTATTAATGTGTTCTTTCAGTGCCATTCATTATATAACTGAATATAACTCACTGTGGGGGCTAGGGGGTTCCTCCTAGAACTGTGCAACAGAGGCCCTGTCCTGCTTTCACTTTGAGCCCCCAACTCATTCTCCATGTTAAAGCTAGAGCAATCTTTTCAAAATGCAAATCTGATCATGAAATCTCTGTCACCCCTCACCACTCCTACTTGAAATCCTCAAATGATTTTCCATTGTTTTAAAAATAAAACCAAAGTCCTTAATATGGCCTATAAGATTTTGCATGGCGTGGTCCCTGGCCTACCTTTCCAGACTCTTTTGATATTACCCTCTCTTCAGCTCTCTGTGCTCAGCCTCCTTTCTATGTCTTAAACACATTCTGCCTGCAGCCAACACAGAGCCTCTGCACTTGCTAGTCCTCTGCATGGAATGTTCTCCCCTGACCCCGTTCTCCTGGTTAATTCCCACCTTTTAGATCTATACTGAAGCATTCAGGTTTTCTCTTACCTCTGAGTCCATGACAGATTCCTTTGTTATATGCTCTGTATCCTTCCTAGACTGTAAATTCCACAGGGGCAGAGGCTGTGGCTGTCCTTCGATATGTGTATCCCCAGTATCAGGGCAGCAATATAAGATGTAGTGTGCATTGCAGAAGAGGGCCATATACAAGGGGTACCCTTTAAATCATAGAACCATATATTTACTACAATTTTCTGACAATTCTTGTCAGAAATTTCTTGTCCTAACAAAGTCGGCATATTGTGACAGTATTCTAATAGCTGAAAATAAAGGTGTCTCGAGGAAAGGATGGATGCTGCTTTCTTATTTACTCATAAACACTGTGTAGACTAGCATCAGCTCTGCCATTTTCTAGCACAACACCTGGCACACATGAGGTACTCATTATAAAAACAATACCTTTACAAACAGCAAATGGTTCTTACGGAGAGTGGGTTTGCTTGAACCTGCAGAAGTGGCAAGCAAATTGATATTTGATTGATACACTGATAAGAATACTTGAGAAGACAACTTATTCTCACAGGACACTATCTTTCTATGTGTGTACTGAAAGCTGAAATACAGATAAATACTCAGAAATGATTTTTATCTTGAAAGTCAATTACATTGCTCCAATGTGACATTTCTAGATTGCTTGTTTATGATGACAGTCTTTTTCAAGTGACTGTGGGAAACAAAAAGAAAGCAAAAATATTTTTAAAAATAATAAATGTGGTCAATAGTTTTGAGTCTGCTTCTGAAAATATTTAGAAAACATCTTTTTTAAAGTTGTTTATGGAATTGCTTTTGTCCATCTACATCATCACCATCCACCAAATCTTCAAGTCTAATAGATTAAGTTTTGACCTTAGCCAGTTATTAGAGAGGAAGGGAAGTTTCATAACGTGACGACAGTATCACCATCTGTATCATAAATATGCAGTCTAGTGATTACAGGAGCAATCTCTGAGCTGACAGTATGGAGAAATTATTGTTTCTGCACTATAATGTCAAGATTTCATATTTGAGTAATACATTTTTGATAATAAAAGCTTAGGATGAAAGGCTTAATAAATGCATGAGTTCTGATTGGATTGAGCTTCTATGACATATATTTCTATAGATTTAAAGGGATTAAATAAAAGTTTAAAAAAAGCAATAGTAAAAAAAAAAAGTAGGTCCTTTTTATTATCTTTGGTCTGTAAGATAAAAAACAGTGAGGAGGATAAGACTTCAGAATACCCTGGCTTGCTTGTGACCTTCATCTGACTGCCTTAATTTGATCAACACCCATAGCATAAGAATGAAAGAACTTCTCATCCTAAATTTGCCTATGTGGCTCAAAAGCCAGAAAAACCTTCTAGGGCTTCTAGTAAGAATACTAGATATTACAACAAGAATGTTTAGACATCACACCCTTTATTCTCCTTCCTTTGTGCCATTAACATAGGAGAAATTCAGGATACATACCTCTTACTTTCTTTTCAGTCTTCCCCACTAGATGGAGTTTTTTGAGGACATCCATAAAAATTAATAAAATATATCGAAATAAAGGTGGGAGGTGGGTGGGGGGAGGGGTGAAATAGGTGCAGAGGATTAAGAGTACACTTATTGTGATGAGCACTGAGCAATGTATAGAATTGTTGAATCATTATATTATACACCTGAAACTAATACAACACTTTATGTTAATTTTACTTGAATAAAAAAAAAAATAGAGTTGTTGTTAGTTGCATGTCTGGCTTTTGCAATGATTTATTCATCTAGCATTTACTGAGCATTTGCTGTGCTTTAGGCAATGAGGTAAGTATTAGGAGTTCAAAATGAATTAGTTATTTTCCCTCTCTCAAGGATATCATTTTAGTGGAGGAGACATATGTAAACAAACATAGGAAGCTTGGAGTTGCTGAGAGAACGTCACAGAAAGAGATAAGTTTTGCACAGATTTTTGAAGGATATGAGAAATTTAGTTGTTTACATTTTCCAGGCAGAGGAAATACTCTTTCTAGAAGCACATGGGTTTTAGTTTTGTTTTGTTTTTAAGATTTTATTCATTTATTTGACAGACAGAGACACAGCGAGAGAGGGAACACAAGCAGGGGGAGTGGGAGAGGGAGAAGCAGGCTTCCCACCGAGCAGGGAGCCCGATGTGGGACTCGATCCCAGGACCCTGGGATCATGACCTGAGCCGAAGGCAGACGCTTAACGACTGAGCCACCCAGATGCCCCGAGAAGCACATGGTTTTGAAAGATCCTAGTGTTATCCGGGAACGCAGGGTGACTATGAACATAGGGTGTGTACCGGTGGAAGGTAAAGGTGTAGGTTGGAATACAAGAAAGAGGCGAAAGATTTATGCGATCTGAAGAGAAAAGATAGTAGGCAGGAAAAAATGAAGGGGGGGAAATTGGAGGTGGAGACAAACCATGAGAGACGATGGACTCTGAGAAACAAACTGAAGGTTCTAGAGGGGAGGGGGGTGGGGGGATGGGTGAGCCTGGTGATGGGTATTAAAGAGGGCACGTACCGAATGGAGCACTGGGTGTTATACGCAAACAATGAATCATGGAACACTCCATCAAAAACTAATGATGTAGGGCGCCTGGGTGGCTCAGTCGGTTGAGCGTCTGCCTTCAGCTAGGGTCATGGTCTCAGGGTCCCGGGATCGAGTCCCACATCGGGCTCCCTGCTCAGCGGGGGGTCTGCTTCTCCCTCTAATCCTCCCCCCCTGCTCCTGCTCTCTCTCTTTCTCTCTCTCACACTCTCTCTCTCCCAAATAAATAAAATCTTGAAAAAAAAAACTAATGATATAATGTATGGTGATTAACATAATAAAATAAAAAAAACTTAAAAAAAAAAGGAATACAAGAAAGATACATTAGGTTGTGGTTGGAAGAGTAGGAGATTATGCCAAAATAGGACGGATTTTTGAAGACAAATTTTAAATTTTAGATTTTCTCTAAGGAACAGTTTCTGTGTTTTTAAAGACCTTAACTTTAGCAACTTGTGGTTAGACTTAACTGAAGTTAGACTGATGGTATAGATATCCAGTGGAAACTACTGCAGTAGTCCAAAGGACAAAAAATAGTCTGAACTAAGGCACTTGTAGTGGTGATGGTATGGTTTGAGAAACATTTCTAGAATCAAATGTATATGGAAAAGAGGAAAAGGGGATGGTCAACAATATCTGTTCGACAGATAGTAAAACTCTTAATCAGGACCAAAACATAGACTGCCAGGCCCATATATAGGAAAAATGATGAATTCAGTTTGGACATGTTAAGTGTAAGGTATCTGTAGAATCTATCATGGATGATACCGGTATGTGACCTGTAGAATAAACTACTCTGCATAATTTCATCCTTCTTAACAATTTTAACCAAGTTTTGACAACAACTCGACATTTAGAGGTTTTCCCTGCCAGGAATTTGTTATGTTCACAGTATAATAGGGTATAAGATGGTGGTGGTGAGTAAAGAAAGTTGGGAGGTAGACACTTGATTTTATCATAATACCCATTTGTTGTGAATATTGCAGTCAATTATATTAATACATTTTCTTGTGCCACTACTTATGATGTAGACTATGCATGACTGTAATCTTCACTTGATATCATTCACAATGGTGTAGTATAAAGACAGAAAAATATGTAGTGATCAGGGTATCCCCTAAATATACAACTGTATTAACATTCCTTTTTATTGAACTCAGGATCAAATGGACAGGGAAAGTTTGGGCCAAATTCTGATATGGAAACATTTTCCTACCTCCTCCTTCGAGCATCTGTCCTCCTGCTTTTAACACCCTCATCCTCTGCTCCTTAGTCCAGTGCCCTCATACAGTTTCCAGCAGTCAAGGTGTAGCCCTGCCATCTTCTCTCTTGTGAGATATCCTCGCTAATACCCCAAATCTTTAGGGCCTACATTGTTCACTGGCTAGCTTGAGAAATAGGCATGCCTCAGGGTACCTGGGTGGCTCAGTCGTTAAGCGTCTGCCTTCGGCTCAGGTCATGATCCCAGGGTCCTGGGATCGGGTCCCACATCGGGCTCCCTGCTCAGCGGGAAGCCTGCTTCTCCCTCTCCCACTCCCCCTACTTGTGTTCCCTCTCTCACTGTGTCTCTCTGTGTCAAATAAATAAATAAAATTTTTAAAAAATAGGTATGCTTCAATAAATGTCTTAACAATATATTTAACTATTTTCTAAAAAGAGTTTCTAGACCAAGTGGAAAATCAAATTAATCAAGAAAAGGGTCCAATAATGCTATTATAAACTCTACCTTTTAAAATCATACATTAGATTTATTTATTGGCTCTCTCTTAATGTTATTTAAATAACTATGATGTAGAATATAATCTGTCTTATTTTTTATTTACATTTCATTTTATTTCAGAGTCTGAATCTCCATGGAAACAGCTTGAGTAAATTGAGAGATCTCTCCAAGTTAACAGGACTTCGAAAACTTAATATCAGCTTTAATGAATTTACTTGCTTAGATGATGTATACCACCTGGTAAGAACTCTTTTTTAAATTATTTAAGTAAAAGAAATAATTTAAAAGATAAATTATTTTTGTAATGAAGACCTCAAATATACCATATTCAAGATTATACAGCTCAAATTAGGAACAAAACACTATGGTATGCTACTTTGTCTAAAACAGGGCGCCTGGGTAGATCAGTCAGTTAAGTGTCTGCCTTCGGCTCAGGTCATGATCTCGGGGTTCTGGGATCGAGCCCCACATTGGACTCCCTGCTCAGCAGGGAGCCTGCTTCTCCCTCTCCCTCTGCCTGCAGCTCCCCCTGCTTGTGCTCTCTCTCTCTGTGTGTCAAATAAATAAATAAAAATTCTTTAAAAAAATAAAAAAATAAAATAGATCTTGATTCAGGTTCCTTTTGCAAACCAAATACACAACACCTGTGGTCATATCTGATTTCTAACTACTTTAAAGTAAATTTATTAAAACTACTCCAGACTTGTTTTTAAAATGTTCTTTGGAAATTGTCATTTCCATTTTCTTCTGCTCTTGTTTTCTCATTCTTATTTTTCTCCTTGTGAGTCCTTAACTTCTTTTTCATTTTCTGGTTCACCACTTCATATCTAAGGCTGTCAGTTCTCTTCCCATTTGTTCATTATTCATGTTGTTATTTCTCTTTCTTTCTGCCTTGTCCTTTCTACCTGGATGTCACATGTACAGATCTTGTTTAACTTGTGTTCGCCCTCTCATAGATCACAGGACAAACACAATAATGCACCATGTAGACATAGCTAAGCATCTTATCTGGCTTTTGTTTTCTTTGTTATATATCATAGAACAAAAATAATTTTATATGTGGCTCCAGAACTCCAACCCAGCATCGCCTATTTCCATGGGTCCCAAGTCACTGGCCTAACTTTTCAGAACATAGCATCATTCTCATGTAAATTATACGTAAATTGTTGGCATTTTTTTCCTGATGATTTGCCAGTGGTTCCAGAGGTTATGACAGTCATAATTTTGCTTACGCACAAAATTTAAAGAGTAAATTCTTGGGGTGCCTGGGTGGCTCAATCAGTTAAGCATCCAACTCTTGATTTTAGCTCAGGTCATGATTTCAGATTTCAGGGTAGGGGGATCAAGCCCTGCATCGGGCTCCCTGCTCAGCAGGGGTCTGCTTGAGATTCTCTCACCCTCCCCCCCCACCCTTCCTCCCCACTCTCGAACTCTCTCTCTAGAATAAATAAATCCTTTTTTTAAAAAAAGTAAACTCCTAAGTCATGCAAGGCACTTAGATAGTGCTTTTAGACAGCTTAGCCAGCTGCCCAGCATGTATTTTACAGTATAGTTTTATTGTTCTTCTTAGATAGAAAAATTTCTGTCACAGCCTACTTACTGGATTGATATTACTGTGGCCATTTTACAGACAAGAGAACTGGATAAATTTATGCCCAAGTGGTATTTTCAAATTTTAAGATTAGCAAAGGTAGCTAGATATAAACCTCTCAAACATCAAGTATCTGATGTATAAATGTGTCTTGAAAAATGACTATAAGGATGTTAGGGGTGATCAGAGAGAGGAGATACTCTACATGTATATTTTTACCTTTTTATTGTAAAATAAAACACAGATACAGAAAACTACATACTACAAGCATGTGGTTCAGTAAATTATTATAAGGTGAACGTGCTTATTACTGACACCTAGGTCAAGAAATAGAACTTTGTAACCTACAACATAGGTTATCCATCAGATACTGCCCTGATGCTTCCTTCTTCCTCTCACATAGACAATGGATACCATGTAGGTCTTGTGGTTGTTGGTGGTTTATCCTTACAATTTCTTTGGGGGCTTATTGGGCTACCTTGTCATGTAACTTTGTTATAAATGTTGTCCATAGAATTTGAGTTTTATCAATTTATTCTGTTTTCATGTATAAATGTTGTCCATAGAATTTGAGTTTTATCAATTTATTCTGTTTTCAATTGAAAACCTATGCTGTCTCCGCCTCTTTATTCCCCAGTAGTGAGCTTTGTATATGTGTTTAATATGAATTATGTTTATCCTGGCATTACAGAAGGTTATGATCTAGTTAAATCACTCACCTGTCATTCCTCTTGTCTTCTATGTTTTTTAAGTTGCCTTTGAGATATCTCATTTTTACTATCATTTTCCTTAAGCATATCTCTAATATGGAGAGTTTCCATACCCCTCTTGCATGCTAGAAGTTGCTTCTACTAGGTTGCAGAAAGTAAATGTATTATTCTTAAGGTTCATCATCCTGGCCTTGCCTTTTAAATCAAAATACCCAACCTAACACCTAACACTGTTTAACATAGGCCATGCATTAATTTAATGGAATACTTGGGCTTCATTAGTGGTGGGAAAAATATATACACTATATGGTTTTTTTTAAGTCTAAACAAGACATCCATACAAGATAAATTAAAAAGCCCTAAGCTGCATGTTTATCATTCACTCACCTGAACTATCAGGAAAAGAGAGTATCTAAGAGAAAGGAAAGGAAGAGATCTTTTTGTCTGAAAATAGCTCCACCACAATCAGAGTTGGCCGGGGAAGACAAATATGTATGGCTATTTGCAATTTTAATCTAGATCATGTGCCTAATTTTTTACTGAGACAATACTTCTGTTTGATCTTTTCCAATGAGAAACTGATTGCTAAAGTGTTTCTGATGTCTAGAGAGAGCTAATTCATATTTAGAGAATGAACCATTATCCATAAGAATTTTTAAAAGAGGTGTTGTGGGTTTTAATCTTTATAAGTTGGCTGTACTATACTGTACTTTAAGAAAGACAAACTGAAGCACAAGAACTATTAAGAAACCCCTGCTACAAAACTGAAAATACTGTCTGTTCATAGAGTCTGTTTTATATCTTGGGAATATAAAATGAAGATCCCATCCCTGTTTTTAAGGAAAGAAGGCAATTATCTTTTTATGATGTATGGTTCCCAAATGCTAGTCTGCATTCAAATGCCAGAATTTGGGACAAGTTTTTACCACTTTATGATGAAAACTGGGAGAAGATAGGCCATGAAGTAAATTTTTATAAAGCCAAATTGATTTCATTTAAAAGACTTATTCTAAGATTATGTCCTTAATACTGTCAAATATCCTTTTGTTCAAGAAATTATGATAGCAAATGATTATATGTTTGTTTTACTAAGCTTGCTTATGAGAATAAAAAGTCAATAATGCTATTTGGTTTCCAGGAATTTTTTTTAAGATTTTAATGATCTGAAGAAAAAAAAAGATTTTAATGATCTGTACATTCAACTCCTGCAACCTGAACCACTATAATAAATGCTTTTCCAAGAATATGAACTAGAGCAGTGACTAATTCTATGCTGAAGTCAAACAACTGTTGGAATTACCTATAAAGAAATCACGTTTAATCTATAGTAATATTACCTTTTTTAAAAAAAAAATATGTTGCAAAATATCTTCTTAAAGTTTTCTTTATCTCTTCTTTGTTCTATGTCTGAATTAGTATATACCTTAAAAGAAAATTTTATTTGCAACAAATAGAAGTAACAAATTAAGTCTTAAAGACTTCTTACAAAAAGTTAGATGAAGATCCGAATAGATAAATGGCTAAAGACAAGAAACACAATCAACAAAGAACAAAATTTAAAAATGGCTAATACAAAACACATGGAAAGATGTTCAACTTCACTGGTAATAAGCAATATAAATTAAAATAAAGCAGGTGAACTGGTGGGTATTTAAGAAAATGAGCATTCCCATATTCTACTATTGGAAGAAAAAATTGGTACAAACTTCCTTGAAAATTATTTAGCAGTATATATCAAAAATCTTAACAATATAGGGGTGCCTGGGTGGCTTAGTTGGCTGAGCATCCGACTCTTGATCTCAGCTCATGGTCATGAGTTTGAGCCCTATGTTAGGCTCCCCACCAGGTGTGGAGCCTACTTAAAAAAAAAAAAAAAAAATCTTAGCAATATAGAAATCCTTAAAACTAATAATCCCATTTCTAAAAATATTTTCTGTAAAAATATCAGAGTCTCAGTTAAAGTATCATGATCATGTGTTGCCCACAATTAGAAGCCACATAATTGTTCATAGTAAAATGTTTAAAATAATCCTAACAATTCACTTATTGGAATATTAGACAATCATGAAAAACCATTTTGAAGAATATTTAATGATGTGTGAACATTAAAGGGATACAGATTTCTATATAATACAATCTGTTTTATGTAAGAAAAATATATGTGCATATAATTAAAAACAATGTTTTCAGTGGTTTCTTCTGAGCAACATAATTATATGTGCTTTCTATTTTTCTTTTGATTTATTTACTACATTTCCTAAATTTCCAACATAGACCATGCATTAATTTAATGATTTTTGAGTTAATGATGATAATAATGATTTTTAAGTTATTAAAAGTCATGTACTTTTAAAAATGAGAATTATAGAATAGGTTTAATTTCTACCTCTGAAAATGAACCTTTTTTAGCCAGGCTATGGGTTCAGTGGTATAAACCAGAAGTGCAGATAGTAAGAATTGTAATTCCTTGTTTTGGGGGACAAATTGTCTTGTCAGTTACTTTTTGCCTTCTTTTCTATGAAAACAAACACTGTCATTCCACATTACAAGGGTGAAGTGAGAATTGAGAGGTCTAAAAATAAAATACCTGTAGAATACATACGTTGATACCATAATTGCTATATATCTACTGTGTAGGTTTTCTGTAAGAATTACCAAAAAACATATAAAGTGCTTAGTGAATTATAGAGAAAAGAACTCTGTAAAAACAAGCTGTGATCCTTTTTAGCACCACTTCTATTTGTATGTGTTACAGTATAACCTTGAATATTTGGATGCAAGCCATAACCATGTGATAACCCTGGAGGGATTTAGAGGTCTGATGAAACTGAGGCACTTAGACTTGAGCTGGAATCAACTGAAAAAATCTGGTGATGAAATAAATATGTTATGCAAACACACCACAAGCCTTCTTACGCTTGATATTAGGCATAATCCATGGCAAAAGGTAGGCAGCAGATGTATTTATAAAAAAGCAAATGATCATTTTTATTTCAAAGCCACTTTCTCATTACTATTCAGTAGTAGCCAGAAATAGACAAACTATCTTTGTTTTACTAGAATTCCTTTTAAGTATTTCATAAGTTGAATTTAGTGTAGTGTAGTGATCAAATGAATCAAATGTTACTAAAAGATTTTTTTGATGGGCTCTAATAGTTTGAGAGTATTGTGGCTTTAAGAGTGTTAGATACCATTGCCATTTGCAAACCTTGGGAGAGTTTATATAGTTCAGTGTGCTAGAACCTACTGTAACGAGGCATGGGACCAAGAATAATAGAATATGGGACGCCTGGGTGGCTCAGTCAGTTGAGCATCTGCCTTCGTCTCAGGTCCTAATCCCAGGGTCCTGGGATCAAGTCCCACATCGGGCTCCTTGCTCAGTGGGGAGCCTTCTTCTCTGTCTGCCACTCCACCTGCTTGTGCTCACCTCTCTGACAAATAAATACATAAAATCTTTTTAAAAAGGAATAATAGAATACAATAAGAGAGACAGACCATTAAGGGGGGAACAAATTTGTCACTTCCCCTGATAAGCCTGTATTATAAAGGCTTATGTTCTGCTATAAAAGGAAATTTGATTGAACACTATTTTTTTCTCATCTCAAAAATACATAGATTCATGCTAAGAAATTTCGGTATTCAACGATTATGTTTAAGGGTATCCCCAAGTATTTAAAATAAGCCCCAACTTTATAATTTCAAGAATCCTCCTTTCCTTGCTTTTCAAAAATGTATATAAGACTGTTAAACATTTTAAAAAGAGGCTAATAATTGGTTCTATTTAATTTTCCATATTACTATGTTTACATTGTTGTATTTTTTCTTTTTTGCTCAGAAAAATTGAAGGATATTTTTCTTTTACCAAAGCAGACCCAGAATGTGCCTGGTCATAGGACAGCTCTCCTCCTGTTGCCAAACTAGAAGTCAAGGGCTAAAGATCCAGATAGAAGCACACACAGAGCTAACTAACTGCTGATCTAGATAAACAGGAGGCACTGCAGTTCTCTGAACACTTTTCACCACACTTTTCAACAGCTTACAGGACTTCCCTTCCTTCATAAGAGTAGAGCTATCCACCTTCAAATGAAACAGATCAGTTCTTAAATATAACTTAATTTCAAAAAATATATATATAACTTAATTTCAGCTATTAAAGAACTAAGTTAAGCCCTTAATTGTAGATATAACTAATAAAGTGGGAGATGCATAATTTTGAATTACATGAGAAGGAATAGAGAAGCACTCCTTTCCATGCCATAACATATGCAATATTTTGTAAAAATTAACTTTTTGTTATTTTCCCAAGCCAGCCACATTAAGGCTGAGTGTTATTGGCAGATTAAAGACTCTCACTCATTTAGATGGACTCCTCATTTCTGAAGAAGAAGCAACAGCAGCTATGACATTTATTACTGGAACAAAGATTACTCAGGTTGGATTTTACTGTTTAATATTTTTGTGCTATTTAGAATATACAAATTATATTTCAGTACTCTTGCTTTGTTATTAAGGTTTTGTATCCTCTCAGCATTCTAATAAAAAATCAGTTAATATATAACATTCATATCACTTGAACTTTTTTTTCTGTTTAAATATATCCCATTTAAATACCAACTGGTTGTGTGGATTCTCATCCCTGCACACTACCCCAAAAATCAGTAAAAAATGCCTCTAAGGTAACTGTTTTTTTCCTATGAACCTGAACTCATCAGAGTCCTTTCTAGTGCCTACATGAAAATAAACAACTTTCCACGGATAAGGTAAGCTTGGAAGCCTTGATAAAGCACTTAGTGAATTATCTACTTAGTATTGATATTATATGTATCTGGCTAAAACACACACAAACACACACATACATACATACATACATACATAACCTATTAACTTGGGGCATGGGGAATGCACGTATTATCCAGATTAAGAATGCTATACTTAGGCCAAAGTAGCTTCATCTTAAATATCTTCACTCTAGTTCTCTAGCTATTTACTTTTTATTAGATATTTGAATATTAATTCCTTAATGTAATGTTTAATTTAGGATCTATTCAAAATGAAGGAAAGAAACTTTTTTGTTGATAAAAATATATTTAATTCCTCAAGAGGAGTTGGGGATTTACCCTACCAGAAATCAAAACTTACTAAAATCCTTTAAGACAATGCAGATTTGGGGCACCTGGTTGGCTTAGTCAGTTAAATGTCTGACTCTTGATTCAGCTCAGGGTCATGAGTTCAAGCCCCACACTGGGCTCCATGTGTAAATTGAATAGTAAGTACGTGTTCTTCTTTGAGCTTTTTTGCTCAACATTGTGTTCATGAGATTCATGTATGCTGCTGTATGTAGTGGTAGTTCATTCAGGTGTCACTGCTAGACAGTATTTCCTTAGCAATTCTCCCATCAATGAACACTGGGGCCGATTTCAGTTTTTCACACTGTTGTTATGAATATTTTTGATTCCTGCTGCATACATGCAGGAGTTTCTTTAGAGTATATACAACTTGCTGGGTTATAGGGAAAGTATATATTCAGCTTTCCTAGATAATGCCAAATTATTTTCCAAAGTGGTTATACCAGTTGCCACTTCTACTTCAAATTTTTGCTAAAACTTGATATTGTTAGGCTTTAAAACTTTCAACAACTGGTGACTCTCAGTTGGTAGATTGTGTGGTTTTAATATTCATTTTTTTGAATACTAGTGCAGTGGAGCATCTTCTTCTGTGATTTGGCTGTTTTGATTTCCTCTCCAGTATTTTTTGCCTATTTTTCTGTTTGATTGGTTGTCTTTTTTCTGATATGTTCTGGATATATAAATAATATCTTTTGTCAGTTAGATGTGTTGCAAATTTTTTTTCCCCAGTATGTAGCTTGTTTTTTCCCTTTCTTTATGGTGTGCCCTTTAAAGAACAGATATATTAATTTTAATGTAGACAAATCCAGTCTTTCATATTTATGCTCTTGGTTTCTTGTGTAATAAGTTCTTTCCTCATTCAAGGTCATAATGACAATCTCTATCTTTACTTCTAAAACATTCTTGATTTTGACTTTTATAGTGAAGTCCTTAATGCACTTGTCCCAGTGCCTTTTATTGACTAGCCTCTCTGATCTAATAAAGGCAGCTCTGCTTGTTGTTTGTCAAATTTCCATGTATGTATGGGTCTATATTGGGTCTTTATGTTCTGTTTTCTTGGTCTGTGCCAAACCTACATTTTTTTTAAGTAGGCTCCACGCTCAGCATGGAGCCCAGTGTGGGGCTTGAACTCATGACCCTGAGATCAAGACCTGAGCTGAAACCAAGAGTCAGACATTTAACTGACTGAGTCACCCAAGCGCCCCAAATCTGCATACATAAATCTCATGAACACAATGTTGACCAAAAAAGCTCACAGAAGAACACATACTTATTATTCAATTTACACAAGGTTCCAATATGTGTAAGACTAAATGATATATTATTTATGGGCACAAACATAAGTCTATAAAGCAAATGAATGGTAGAAGGAAAATTTGAGATCATTTGACTGCTTCTTAGAGCATTGATTGATTCACCTGAGGTGAGTGATGGTTTCTGAGGGGAAGGAGAGGAAAAGGATTAGGATGGGGCACACAGGGAGCTTCCAGGTAGGAGGAATATTCTAGCTCTGAAACCTGTTTAATGGATGGATTATGTTGATGTTTGTATTACAGCAATCCTTTCATAGTTCTATAAATTTTATTTTGTACATTGTTAAATATCTGCTAAGACAAAAATAAGTAAAATACATAAAGTATATCTAGATATTGAAAACATTTTAAGGCAAAGAAAATGTCATATTTTAAAATTATTCATTGGGCCACTCATCTAAGAAGCAATACCTTTATATATAAATGACCTGCTATATGCCATTTCCTTTATTCATCATGTGTTTTTTGTCTTATTAGTTATCTCTCTTACGGCATTCTGGTACTAAAGAGGAGAGACCACGGATACTTAGTATATGGCCTTCTGCCAAAATTCTGACAGAGATTTCAAAGTTAGGACCACATGTACATCTGAGCGGAAACTGGTACTTGAAGGTAAAAGCTAATTCTATTAAACCTAATATAAAAGCTTAATTTCAATTGATTTTAATCATCTTTGGTCTTTGTATCATTAAGAGGGTACAGATAGGTAAGGGGCAGAAAACTGGAAGAGCCAAATTAGAATCAAACAAGGAGGTCAAGTTGTGAACGGTAATGTCACAGGGACTAGACCTTAATGGTGGTCACCATAGAACTGGAGATTTAGGATAAAGTACACTACAAGACCAAAGGGTAGGTTTTGATAATACATCAAAATAAGCAAACTTGAAAGCTCAGAACCAGAGATCAAGCCAAAAGTTTGGGTAGCAATGTAAAAGAAATCAAGAATCCTGGCATGGGACTAGGAGAACTGGTCAGAATTCAGCCAAGGATAAGGGGGAAGGGTTAGAGGGCACCACCAGCTTCTTTTTGCTGCACAAAGCACCCTTATACATTTTTTTTTATTACCAGCTATGTACAGATATGTAGCTGTGATGCAGGCTCAGTGACAGCTCTGGCTGACCCCACAGCGAGTTTTGGAATTAGAATGACTCTTTAAATTTACCCCAGGTTGGGCTGAGATGAGCAGGCCTTTATATCCCTCCATCACTGGATGTGGGCCAGCCTGGGACGGAGCGTGACCTTGGGCAAGGCAGCTCTCTGCAGCTGAGGCTGTCTCAGAAGGCGCTGACAGCCCAGGGCTTTCCGCCAACAGCACTCCCAGCAGCTGGGACAAGTCTTTCACTTTGGTGGGAATCTGGCCAGCACAGTGTCCATAAAACCACTTAAGTCCCTCTTGGAGTTATAATCTTGTCAAATCTTACTCTTTTGTAAACTTCACTATGTCTTTAGTTCCTGAAGGAATTCCTTTGATATCACTTACCACGTTTGAATTATTTCATTAGCCTTTTTGTAGCACTGCGTTTATTGATAAGATTCGGAAGTAACATAAAATGTGAATTATTCTACAGATAACTGCTTTAAATTTAGATGGGCAACATCTCTTTGAAATTACAAATTTAGAAAAATTAGAAAATTTGAAATGGGCATCATTCAGCAACAATAATCTCACTAAAATGGGAGGCTTGGAATCCTGTGTTAACTTGGAAGAGCTCACATTAGACGGAAACTGTATCTCAAAGATAGAAGGTATGTGAGAATTTGAAAATCTTAAGATATGAATGTCCAATTAACAGAACAAAAAATGAGTAACACTGAGGACAGAATTTCTGGGTCTGAGGAGGAAGATGTCTAGAGAAGTTCCAAGAAGGTTTGGGGCAGAGCGTTCTACATGTCTACTGATGGGATCTGTGACTGGTTGCTATGCGTAATGAGCCCAGCTAGCAAACTTGCCACTCTTCTGACTTCCCTCTCTCTTCTGTGCCAATGTTTACCACTATTACCAATCCTAGCACATTACAAACTAGGCAGTAATTAATATCTACAGAGTGGGAAAAATGAATGAATGAGTGAGGTGTGCTTTTGAAAAAGAGAAAACAACCCAGTTCATTTTTCAAAATATGGAATTAAGGTTACATTTGGAAATGTGAAGACTTTAACAAAAATGAACACTATTCACTAGAGGTTGAAAATCAATAGGGATCCATATAAAGTACTGTTAAGCAGTTTTACTAATGTTGGGTTTATCTGGGTATAGAATATTTCTGGTTGTGCATTTTGCTAACAAGGTTGTCCTTGTCAAGAAGAGAAGGTAAGAATTGGAAATCATGACTGGAAGAGACTTCATTTATACTTTACTCACTTTTGAATTGTTGGATTCTTTTCAGCATGTGCATGTGTGTGTCTGTGTGCTTTTTCAAAAACTAGAAAACTCTATTTCAAAAAATCACATATGCAAAAGCAAGTACTAAATATCTTTAAAAAACAGTATGTGTAACATTAGTTATACTTTATTTTGATGGCTCCTAACAATCTGCTTCTAAAACTTGCTTGATCATAAGAATCACTTGGGACACTGAGTGAATATACAGATTCACAGGCCTCTCCTTTGTAGATTTCAATTGAGTAAACCTGGGGGTAGCTCAGACATGTCTTTAGAACCATCACTAATCTTCCATTCCCATACAATAGGGTGTTAGTTTTCCTTTATATGTATAAATGAGAACCCAGTTTCCTTTTTATTCCCGTCCATAATCCCATTGAAGGGAAGAATCCTCCAACCTATATTTTTCCTATACTCACTTTTCAGAGATGATAGTTTTATCTCACTAAAGTTTAACAGATATTTCTCTCCTTTTCTCCAGACACAGATAGGTTTAAAATCCGTCTAAGGATTTTTGCCTTGATGGTTTTATCCTAACTTGCTAGATCAATTTACTTTCAGCATTGCATAGTCATGATGAAGGCTGGTGTGAAAGGCCAGAAAGGACAAAATGTACTGAGAACCAATTATTTGCCAAAAGCTACAACTGACGCTTTTCAAATGCCATTCCATTTGATTCCATAACCCCTTGGGAGCAGATTTCAGTATGTCCTGTTTTTGTTTTGTTTTTTTTAAGTATGCTCCATGCCCAACGCTGGGCATGAACTTACAACCGTGAGATTGAGACCTGACCTGAGATCAAGAGTTAGATGCCCAACCAATTGAGCCACCCAGGCTCCCATCAGTACATTGTTTTTGTGGATGAGGAAAATGAGGCACAGAGGTTACAAAATTTTACATAACATATTTATGGTCCCAAATTTAGTAGTTATACATTTGAAACCAACTCTGACTCCAAAGTTCTCATCTTTCAATTTATACCATTCTACCTACAGTTAAAAAGTACCTCCAGTACATAGCGTACCTAAGAGTTAGATTGTGGTGAGAGGTGACATTTTCTAAAGTTCTGTCTTTTAAGTACTTTTAAGCATACAAAGGTAGAGTTAGGTCAAATGGTTCTTTTTAATACAAATGATGCCACAATGAAGAATACAAAGTGTTGTATCTAGTTCCTTACCTTTACTGTTTTAAAATGGGGGCTGGTGATTTTTTTGAGCTTTGTGTTACTATGATGGTAAAAATCTTAATGATATCATTTGAAGTTTATTTGAAAGCAAAACTCAATATTTCCTACATAATACCTTCCCTTAACACCTAAGAAGATTGAGTCTACTTAGAAATCCAAAACTGGAATTTAATATATTAGCTGGGACTTTATACACATTATATCCTTCTTAAACAAAAGCTAAAACAATGATAGTTAATACTGCAGAATCTGTAAAGAGTAAAACAGCCAGTTGTTTTTTTTAAATTAACTTTTCAGTGCTATCTGAATCTTTTCTTGAATTTACTTATTTTTCTAGGCATTTCCAAGCTGACTAAATTAACCCGCCTCAGCATAAATAATAATCTTCTCACTGGTTTGGAAAAACATACGTTTGATAACTTGCTTCATCTTCACTCCCTTTCTCTTGAGAACAACAGAATCACTTCATTGAGTGGTCTACTAAAAGCTGTTACTCTGATTGAATTATACATAAGCAATAACTATATTGCTGTCAATCAGGAGATCTACAATTTAAAGGTGACTACCTAGGGTGGTAATGTTTTTGTTCTTTAAAATATGTATTGTTTCTTTATATTATGAAAATAGTGCATGTTCAGTGTATAGGATTTGGAAAATATAGAAAAATATAAACAAAATAAAAGTCAAGAATAACAAGGTTTACTAAAATGTACTTGCATTCAATTTATGCATACATAAAAACATATGTATATGTAACCATAATGTCCCCAAGTTGACAACCTACTAGGGCAATTTTTTTTTTTTTTAAGTACAAATAAAATATTCAAGCCCCACTAACCAGTGCCTTCCTCAGTATTTCCAAGGATCCCCCAATCTGGTTGGGGAGTAAGAGTCTTTAACATTTCCTCTTCTCAGAGGAACTTTTATCTCTCACTTACTGGTTCTTACTGGTGACTCCAACTCATTCTGGCCAACTTTGCCTAGCTTTGTCCTCTTTAATTCTCCCAATGAAACGTCTACATCAAGGCTACTGTATAATAGGCTTTTCTGAAGATTTGAATAAAATGGAGGTTTACTACAGCACAGAATAGGAATTCACTTCAAATGCATTGTGTGACTTCACTGTTTCTAAAGTTCAGTGGCCATTCCCTACCACTGGGACTCTCATGATGACCTCTTTCTTTTGCTGATACCATATCGCTAGGATTTTACCTTCTACCAAAAACTTATGTCCGTTTCCTATCTTTCCTTGTGTTCAGTCTTCCCCTTCCTACTCCCTCAATATAACTACTTCTTCTAAAGCTGCAGAGGCAACCTAATCAATGATAGCAGCAACAAAATAAACCATTTTACATCATGATGCAGAGTAGTGTTACTCCCGCTTGTCTTAACCTCTCCCATCCACCTCTCCTCTGGGCTCTTCCTGCACAACAAAGGCACATCAAAATGTCCTAATAAGAAAGCACATTTTCCCTTAAGATGAATTCTGCCATTCTCTCAGAAGATAGGAGCACATCAGTTTTATCCCTCATCAGAAAGCAGTGTTTTTCATTCTTGTTACATCTATATACACACATGCATACTATTTAACAGGACAGTATTCCATAAACAAAGCATATGGTTTTAAACTTAGCAAAGTTCCCTCCATGTCTTTACTACTGATAGCAATACATTTAGCAGCAGCATCCTAAAAGAGATTCTGATCATTTAACACATACCACTGAAATAGTGTACAAAATTAGAACTTACTGGTCTGCAAGGATAACTCCTGCAATAAAATGTATACTTAAATCACTATGTGTATCACTAAATGTACACTGAAATCACTATGAAATGATAAAGTAATTCAAATATTAAAATTCAAGGATGGTTAAACTCTTAAGGGGAAAAAAACTTGCTGGAGTATATATCTACTACATATATATATGTATGTATATATATGTATATATATGTGTGTAGGTAGGTAGATAGAGGTAGAGACAGAGATAGATAGAGATATATAGATATATCTTTAAATGTATGTGTTTTTATTACCCAGGGTTTATGCAACCTGGTCATTCTTGATATGTATGGAAATATTATCATATGGAATCAAGAAAACTACCGGTTGTTTGTAATATTTCATCTTCCAGAACTGAAAGCTTTGGATGGAATCTCAATTGTAAGCTGTTTTATGACTCATAGCATTTGGTCCAATTCATATTCATATATCCATAGGCCATAATCATTTTGAACTTTGCCTTCTCACTAGTATGATACCCAAATCTAGGTCTTCCAAACACATTTTAGATCTGGGTTTTAAAATTTTCTCCTTTAGCCAATTCCTGTCTAAATTGAGGTGGCAGGAAAGGAAAGATGCTGCCTACAGTTGCACCCACTAAATTCAGGGCCTACCAACTTAAAGAGTACAATTTTCTGGGACAGGATAGAAAACTGTTCTGGAGCCCTACCATTCTCTTGGGCCTAAAACCAGCTTCCTATTTCCTAGAAAAATTTAGGCAAAATATAATTGAACAAAAAAATGGTATGTCAGTGTCCCTAGTCACTGTAAGTAAGGTGATGTTGTTGTCAGGTGGAAGGTAGAAGTCCGAATTCCCCCACCTGGCCTCTGTTGACAATCTGGAGGTACGTGATTTCTTACCTGCTAGGCTAGGGTAGAAGCTCACAGTCCATAGGCCTCTACGGACTCATCCTGACTGGTTTCCTCTTCCCAGTCAGAAGTGCCTCATGCATGCTCCGCCATTATTACTGGGTGGAAGTGGAACAGGCTGCCCAAGTATTCTCTAGTAACGCTTGTGGGGGGGGGGGGGGGGGGTGCATTACTGCTGGGAGAGGATGAAGGTCCACGCTGCTCACTCAGCAAGGGAATGATAGAGAGGTGCCTTGTTCAGCCAGGGCAAGAGGGGAAGTCTCTGCTCCCATTCTGCTTTTATAGGTGTAGATGGCACCACAATTTATTCCAAGGCATTTAGTTAGAGTAGACCCATTATTGTCTAAAGGTTTTCTGGCTTGTTAGGCTTCGCCTTTCCTAGTCTTTTGACTACAGAGTGCAGGTGTTTATGTGAATTTTTGTTTTCTCTTGTTTTCTGAGTTTCTGGTGTCTCCAGCACCAAGTCCCACATATATGAAGCAAAAAGAAAACCCAGATGTAAAGGAAAACCTGGGTCTGTGTGTTTCCTTTACTCTCACACTGCACTGCAGTCACAATACTTCTGACACCAAATGTGCGGGTTTTCCACATATAAGCAATTCTCTGACCCAGAATTCAGCTGAATTCTGACACCATCTATCTGGAGATAGGTTCAGATTCCACAGGCTAAGGGCTCAGTCCCAACTGTTGCCCCTGCCCCCACTTCAGACACCAATCACAAGTCCAGGTTGGCACCTATGCTTCTGACTAACCGGCTATAAAAAGGAGGTTTCCATGACCCTATTCTTGGATTTGATTAATTTGCTAGAGCAGCTCACAGAAC
Source organism: Neomonachus schauinslandi (assembly GCF_002201575.2). NCBI lineage: Eukaryota > Metazoa > Chordata > Mammalia > Carnivora > Phocidae > Neomonachus > Neomonachus schauinslandi. The sequence goes on along the minus strand of NC_058411.1, from coordinate 39,305,590 downwards.
TCAGGAAAACATTTGCTTACTAGATTACTGATTTATTATAAAAGGATATAAAACTCAGAAACAACCAGATAGAAGAGAGGCATAGGGCAAGGTATACAGGAGGGGGCACCGAGATTCCATGCTCTCTCTGAGCAAAGCACTTTTCCAAGCACCTCCACGTGGTCACCAATCTGAAGCTCTGTGAAGCCTCTCCTTTTGGGTTTTTATGGAGACTCCACTATGTAGGTATGGCTGATTAAATCAGGGGCCAATGGTGACTCTCCCTTCTCCAGAGATCACGGAGTGGGACTGAAAGTTCCAACCCTCTAATCATGGTTGGCTCCCCTGGCAAACAGCCCCCATCCTTAGGGACTTTCTAAAAGTCACCTTTTAACATAAACTAAGTGTGGTTGAAAGAAGCTTGTTCTGAATAACAAGACACTATTTTCATCTTTATGGCTCTGGAGCAACCTCCCTCTCTTTTTTTTCTTTTCTTCCCCTAGGTTCATCTGTTTTGTTTCTTAAATTCCACTTATGAGTGAAATCATATGGTATTTGTCTTTCTCTGACTGACTTATTTCGCTTAGTGTGATACACTCTAGCTCCATCCATGTCATTGCAAATGGGAAGATTTCATTCTTTTTTATGGCTGAGCAATATTCCATTGTATATATATCACATCTTCTTTATCCATTCATCAATTGATAGCAACTCTTGCTCTAAGCCTCTTTTGAACTGTTAATGTAACATTGGATTTCCCTCACTATATAACCTATTTATTAATTCCTTTACCCACATTTCTTCTTCTTTCCATTTATACCCAAACTTTTCCACCTTTGGAAGGGACAATAGGCTGGGTCACTGTGCTGGTCTAGATTGTAGACAGCAATACTAGTTTAGCAAGTACCTCACTCTCAGTCCACTCCCATTCAGATAAGGTGAGATTATACAGGTGCAGGACTAGCAGTGGGCTATTTTTGCCCCCAGACAATATAGCTACATTCACTGTTAACCAATTTTGTCAGATGGGGTGAAGGTAGAACCCATCCCCATTAGGCACTTAGGAATTCTGACATAAGGTTTAAAAACATAGTTATAGTTTCTTGCTTAGGAATCATCCCTGTTTCCAGCACTTATAGTTGTAGCCATGGTCCTATGATCAGGTAGGAAACAAAAGTTGAGGTGCTGTGGGAAGAACAAAAAGGATAGTGGTATATGAGCATCATCTTCCCTTACCAAGAATCGCATAGTCATACCAGCATTTTCCCCACAGCCAGCAGAAAAACAGAGAAATCTATGGATATTTCTTTAGCCCCGCTCATGTTTACACTGTGTAAGCATTCTCATGAAGGCTTTTACCATGCTTTTATCTTCCTATTTTAGACAACCAATGTTTTAATTGCCCATTCCAATTCTCTATCAAGCTATTACTCTTACGGAGGATATCTTAATGCCCATTGTCAGAACTTATGGGCCGTCAAGTGTGTTCCTTTGTCTGAAAAAAGAACAGTCAGCTGTCTAAATTGGCACGATATCTTCTGTCCCAGTTCTTTTATAGCACTCTGAGCATTTACATTTACCACTGGGTAAGCAAAATCCAGTCCAGAGTCAGTATCTATTTCGGTCAAGACCCTTTTGTAGCTCCTTAGGGCTACCAGAATCAGTTCTGCCAGCTATGTTCAAGGCCTTCCCACCAGGGAAATCTGCCACATTGTCATCTGCAGTCTCGGTCTCTTTTGCTGGCAGACAGAACAGTACTTATTGCATTTTGTGCCTCAGAGGGTGCAAGACAAATATGTCTACATTCAGACCATCTCTGCATTGCTGTAGAGCCCCCAGTGTCCACCTATTTCATAAACCCAGGTGGCCACCTTAAGTGAGCATACAGGGATATCTGCCCATCCCTTCAATAGGCCAGGTTTTCCTTGCTATCCTGCCTAACCATATGACAAGGCCAGGAACAGAGGATAAAGTCTAAATATATTTTTATTATAATCACAACCCAGGTGCCAGGGAACTCACCACCATTCCTCAGGTCCCAAGGTCCCTAGCTGGTCTTCTTCTCTGCACCTTTCAGTCTCCTTTACGTTTATTTAATATATAATGTGTAAGAATTTAGGCTGTACTTAGTAGGAGGAATAGGGAGAAATGAGTCCACTCCATTTTGACCTAAAACCAAAGAATTAATGTCATTTAGTCATCTGCAAAAGAAGACATCACTTTCTAAATGTCCTTATATATAGGAACCACCAGAGACTGAATGTGCAAAAGATTTGTTTGGTGGCAGACTTACTTCTGACATGATTGCAGAACGACAAGGACATTCAAACTTCACCCAAATGCAAGAACTAAATTGGACTTCATCATCTATCAGGTACAATCATTTTATTATATGCTTTTTGATACTATAGTTAAATATGTAATATCATTTTCTAAGGTTTATAATTTAATACACATGTTATCCAGATATAAACAATAATTCAGAAAATCATCTTCCCTACTTCAAAATCTCATGCTAACTTCACCACTCTTTGAAATACATTATCACACACACTGATTTAAAATGTCATCATATTCTCAGGGTCTTGAGATCGAGCCCTGCATCTCCATGCTCAGCGGGGAGTCTGCTTCTCTCCCTCTCTTTCTCCCTCCCCCTCTGTTCTTTCCCCTGCTTGCTCTCTCTCTCTCTAAAATAAGTAAGTAAATCTTAACAAAATAAAAAATAAAATGTCATCATATTGCTCTAACCCAGTGCAGTCTGGCTGCTACTGCCACCATTCCTCTGATGCTATTTTTCTCACTGTCCTGGCAAATAAATTATTTTCTCTTCTCTCTTTTTCTTATTCTGCACTCTTCACAGACAGACATCTTTAGCCATATATTTAATTTATATGCTGGCCCTTTAAATTCAGTCCAAACCTGAGCTCTTTACTTGACTATTCAGTTGCTCTTTAGATAGCATCAAGAAGACAACATCCACCTGCTATTGTTGCCCAAGCCAAAAATCTAAGGGTCATTTCTCTCTCCTTTGTCCTCCATTTGTAATTGATCATCACATTCTACAGAGTCCATATTAAGTATGTCTCATAATTCCCCTCTTCTTTCCACAGTCACTACCACTGGCCTAGGTTGGGGAAATGAACTATTTTAGAGACTCTCTTGGTGATAGTTTTGGTTTTTTGTGTTTCATAACCTTCCCTGCAAATCCATTTATTATCCATCCATACTGCCTTCTAAGATGCAAGTTTTATCAGATCACTTCCCTTCTCAACATTTTTCAGTGGCTTTCCACTGTCTACAGAATAAAATGTAAAATTTCTTTGTATGGCATAGAAGACTCTTTAATTACCTATTTTTATCTCTTGTAATCCTTACCTTTACTGCCCATTACTCTTTATGCTCCAGAAGTTCTAAAATATTCTAGTTCCTTAATCTCAATCACAAGATGCTATGATTCTGTTTCTGCCTTTGCTTGTACTTGTTCCACTACCTGGAACTCTTTCTAATTTGCCCAACAAACGCCTATAAATTCTCCAGGGCTCATTCTAATATCTTTCTCCACTGTGTCCACTGTGAAGTGACTCCTGACTTCCCCAGATCAGTGTTTCTTTCCCTAAAATGCCACTACATCTAACTTTATTATATACACTTTCCTTCTTTGTTTTAATTTTTCTGGATCCCATTTCATGAGGGCAGAGACAGTATGTTTTCATATTTGTTGTAGCCTTTCCAAACGCATTGTCTGTACTTGGAAAATACTAATAAAAATATATTGAATGAATGACTTATTAATGGATAAAAGTATGTCATAATCATAACTACAGGGATTAGATTTGTTTAAAGAAGTGGTTAAGGCAAGGTAATTTAGCTTTATACTCTACTCTATCATGGCTCAAAGGAAGGTGGAACAGTTGTAAAGCTATGGACTAGGAATCAAGCATTCTTTTTAATTACCAAAGCATCCTTACAAGGTGGAATGCCATAAAAGTTTTCAGGAGATTGCATAGAACACTTTTTTTTTCAAAGACCTCACCTGCTTTCTTCCCCTTTTCTTTTCCATCCCTAACCTCTTCCTGGTATTTCGGAAATAATGTGTTTCACATATATCCTCTGCAGCATATAACCTGAAAAACTTATGATTTACTATATCAACTGCACTACAATTTCATGAACATGTATGTAAACTTATAAAGAAATTGGAGATGTTTATTTTAAAAGTTTCCTCTGTGATAGTGCTATGTTTATGTGGTAATGGACATTTTTAAAAGCAATCAAATTCTATGTCATTTTCTTACATAAGTGTCCAACAAAAACATATATTTATCCAATTATTCGACCCATACATTTAACACTAAGGCAATTTTTTTCATAGCATTTGTCAGATGAGTTATTTTTAAAATGTTTTTGGAATTGTACATGAATGATTCACCTACATAATTTTCCTATTAAAATTATGACTGTATTTATCTAAATTCAGAACTGTGGATTTGATTCCAGTTGACCAATTTAGAAATGTATGTAATGTGAATCTACAAAACAATAATCTTACCTCATTCAGTGGATTAATCTATCTGCCTAATGTGAAGGTGAGTCATTCACAGATTTTTTTTCTTTCAAGGTTTTCAATGCAAGTTGTAATCCTCTTTACTCTGGATTAAAATGTATTTTTATATTACTAAAGAAGAGAAATTATTCCTAAAGGTTTTTTTTCACCAAGCAAGAAAAAGTATTACTTTCCAAAATTATTTTGGTTGACCTCAGTTTTATATGATTGTCTTGTAAGCCGTAACTCTTACTCTGCAGTAGGAGATGGGATGGAAGGGTGCCTCTATAGTGAGTGGGTATGGAATGAAATTGGAGGATACTGAGGTTCTCAAAGCAGTCTTATTGCCTCCCATCCTATATCTTTGGCTGAGCTATCTACAAAGGCCTTTTAAACATAGGGAAATGGTGATCTCTACAACTAAAGAATTATTTCAACCATATCAAGCCTGAAGAAGTCAGGAGCGCAGATTGAGAACTTTGAGCAGCTTTCTAGGGTCTCCATTATTTTGTTTGAAATCTTATAATTTCCCAGCAAGTCAGATTATAAAAAACACATTCAAAGTCAAGTCCAGACCATTTGGGATATAAAAATTTATGTAATTTTTAACACTGATATATTATTAAATTATGTTGTATAGACCAAGTTTTATCTATACCATCTTAATAGTTTTTAGGATGTTGATAATCTCAAACCAAAAATATATATACAGCAGTTTTCATATTTAAATGTCTAATTAATAGGTGCTCTTTCCATAGGTCTTATGCCTCAATTATAATCATATTGAATCCATCATGCCCAGAGTAAAACCTCAGACTCACTTGACCAACAGACAGCTACTCTACCAGAAAGTGCCTTCAAGTGGCTACGGACAACAAGGAACTTCAAAAATAAACAGGTTACTATTTTTTTTTTTCACAATTATAAAAAATTTGGTTGGGAGTTTAAAAAGCAGGTTTTTGCTATCACTACTGCTTTAGTGATAGCAGTAACATAACATTTCTCTCACTTTAATACTTATTTAATAGCCACATGCCAATAAAAAAGTTACAAATAAAAAGATACTCAAAATAGTCCTTTGTCATTGCTTTTTCCCTGCTTCCTCCATTTCACCCATATTGTAAAGAAAAAAAGAAAATGAGAAGATCTTGTATGTTTAATGTTTTTTAATTAAGATGCAATTCACATACCATAACCTCACCCTGTATGTACAATTTGGCGATTATTTTAGTATATACACAAAGTTATCCAACCACTATGACCATCTAATTCTAAAGTGTTTTCATCACCCCACAAAAGAACTCATTACCCAGTAGCATGGACTTAGGTTTCTTTTAACATTTGTTTTGTTTGTGTTTGTAAATTATTTATCTGGTCATTTATTGCTCCAGCACCAACGGAAAAGATACTTTACAAAGAAGATGACATACCTCCCACCTTCGGACACATTTCTGGTAGAACACAAAGAGATATATATATCTCCAACATGGAATATTTTCATTCCAGTTATCCCAATGAAGAGTTGTGTTTTCATCCACATTTATTGAAGTATAATTTATGTATACTAAAACTCACCAATTTAAGTGTACAGTTAATGAATTTTGACAAATGTATTCAGTCATATAATCATTACTACAGTCAAGGTACAAACTATTCCCATCCCAAAAACCTACCTTACATCTTTTGCAATCCCCTGCCCCATACCCTGGCCCCTAGAAACAACCACTGATCTGCTTTCTATCACTATTGGGTTTTTTGCCTTGTTCTAGAATTTCTTATGATTGTAAGGACTCTTCTGTGTCTGGCTTCTTTCACTTAGCATAATTCTTTTGAGATTCATCTACGTTGTTTCTTTTTTTTTTTTATGTTATGTTAATCACCATACATTACATCATTAGTTTTTGATGTAGTGTTCCATGATTCATTGTTGTACACAAATCATCTATGTTGTTTCAAGTGTCAGTAATTCATTTCATTTTACTGCTGAATAGTATACCATTATAGATGATGTGACAAATTGTTTATCCACTTATTGTTGATGAGCATTTGGGTTGTTTCCAGTTTGAGGCTAGTTTGATTAAAGCTGCTATGAATATTTCATTTATACATATCCTTTATATTGGGACTATTCATATTTTTCAACAGCTTTACTGAAGTACAGTTTACATACCATATTCACTCACTTTAGGTATATAAATTTTCCCAAATTTATAGTTGTACAACTATTACCACAATACACTTTTAGAACATTTCTATCACACACCAAAAAGATCTGTCATGTCCATTTGCAGTCAGTTCCCTTTCCCAGTTCTAGATCCGAGAAACCATGAATCCACTTTCCATAGAGTTGTATTTTCTAGACATTGCCTATAAAGAGAATGATATAATATATGGTCCTTCATATCTGACTTCTTACACTTGGCATAATGTTTCTGAGGTTTATCTATGTTATAACATCTGTTAGTAGTTCATTCCTTTCTATTGCTGAATATGTTGGGTATTCCATTGGATGGATATGCCATATTCCGTTTATCCATTCACCAGTTGATGGACATTTGGATTGCTTCCACCTTGGGGCTAGTATTAATAATGCTGCTATAAACATTTGTGTAGAAGTATTTGCGAGCACTTATGTTTTCATTTCTCTTGGGTAGAAACTTAGGAGCGAAATTCTGGGTCATATGGTAATTTCATGTTTAACTTTTTAAGAAACTACCAAACTGTTTTCCAAAGTGGTTGTACCATTTTACATTACTAATAAGAGTTTATGAGGATTCTAATTTCTCCACATCCTCACCAATACTTATTGTTTATCTTTTTTATTACAACCATTCCAGTGGATTTGAAGTGGCATCTCATTGATTTATAAGCATTTTCTCTCAATGACTTATTTTTTCATTTTCTTAAATGGTATCATCAACTTTTTCTCTTACAGATTGTGATTTTGGTATTGTACCTAACAACTCTTCACCTAACCTAATGTCACAAAGATTTTCTCATGTTTTATTCAAAAAGTTTTATGTTTTTTTCTCTTACATTTAGGACTAAGATCCATTCTGAGTTAATTTTTGTGTATATTATGAGGTAAAATGTTAGTTCTACATTCATCTTTTTGCATGTGGATATCCATTTGTCCCAGCATCCTTTCCCTTTCCCCCATTGAATTGTCTTGGTATCTTTGTTGAAAATCAATTGACCATAAATGTAAAAGTTTATTCCTGGACTCTCTATTATACACCATTGATCTCTCTGCCCTTTTGCCAGTACCAGACTAGTTTGATTACTGCAGCTTAAAAGTTTTGAAATCAGAGATTATAAACCCTCCCAACTTTTTCATGAGAGACTATGGACTCTGAGAAACAAATTGAGGGTTCTAGAGGGGAGGGGGGTGGGGAGATGGGTTAGCCTGGTGATGGGTATTAAAGAGGGCATGTACTGAATGGAGCACTGGGTGTTACACACAAACAGTGAATCATGGAACACTTTATCAAAAACTAATGATGTAATGTATGGTGATTAACATAATAAAAAATAAATAAATAAATATTGTTTTGAATATTCTGAGTTCTTTACATTTTCTTATAAATAAGAAACTTTTTGGGGGGTTGGGGGAAATTCTGCTGGACTTTTAATGGAGATTGCATTGAATCAATTGATCAGTTTGGGGAGAACTATTTTAGTTATATTGAGTCTTCTAATCCATGAACAGAAAATATTTCTCCACTTACATAATCATTAATTTATCTCAACAATGTTTTATAGTTTCCTGTGTATACATTTTACACTACTTTTGTTAAATTTTTCTGAAGTATTTTGTTCTTTTTTATACTATTGTGAGTAGAATTCTTAATTTCATTCTTAGTTTATTGATGATGTGGAGACATTCAATTAATTTTTGTATATTAATCTTGCTGAACTCATTTATTAGTGCAGTAATAGTTTTTTGGTGAATTCCTTAGGATTTTTTAAATACAAAATCATGTCATCTGGGGGCGCCTGGCTGGCTCAGTCGTTAAGTGTCTGCCTTCGGCTCAGGTCATGATCCCAGGGTCATGGGATCGAGCCCCGCATTGGGCTCCCTGCTCAGTGGGAAGCCTGCTTCTCCCTCTCCCACTCCCCCTGCTTGTGTTCCCTCTCTCACTGTCTATCTGTCAGGTAAATAAATAAAATCTTAAAATAAATAAATAAATAAAATAAAATCATGTCATCTGAAAATACAGTTTTACTTATTCTTTTCCAATGTGGATGCATCTTTTTTTCTTTTTTTGACTGATTGTGCTAGCACTTGCTTTTCATTTCAAATAACTCTTTCTGTACTTTGTTCTTTACCATATAAAAATATTTTTAAAGAATAAAAAGTGATTATTATATTAAATACAAAGAGATAACATTATAGTTAAATTCTGATTTACTAATAAATTAATTTTTTTAAACTTCAACTTATAGTAAGTAAGTATCAGATTTTTTATGATATAGCTCATTTGAAATTAAATTTATGGGCTCAAACTTATGTATTTCAGAGAAACAATGAGCAGTGAAAATTTGCCTCCAATAATGCACAGTTTAGAAGTGCTTCATTTGGGCTACAATGGAATTTGTAATTTAATTCAGCTACAGCTTAACAGACTAAGAAATTTAAAATTCCTCTTTCTACAGGGTGAGTAGCAGCACTGTCAATGTGTAAGTCTTTATTATTAAAAATTGATTTGATAATACTGTTTTAATAAACAAATATTAGCATCAACATTTACTTAAAACAGATTGATAAAAATATTTCAGTAATCACAAAAGGGTTTTTCTTGGGTTATTTACGTAAATAATGTAAATGCAATATTTTAGGGCTACAGAATATTGTATTTCTAGCCCTAGAAAATGCAGTGTTCTGGGGTTATATATGATATTATATTATAATATACTTTTACATCATGTTCAATTAAAAAACCAATAGAAAGTAACCAGTCGGCAATTCACAAGTACTTATTAAACCCAAAATTGGGCTAAGTACTAAGAAATATACAGAAACATTATATTATTATAATTATATATAGTTGAGATCCTTGCTCTGAAGTAGTTCAGTATCTACCTGTGAAGATACACTGAAAGAAAGATGAATTAGTTCTGAGTAATTATGTGTTACTAATTTAAGTGCAACAGAAGTTTAGAGAAAAGAGAAATTGAAACACATAGAGGACTTTTTGAATGACTGATAAAATTTAGATTGAGGTTGAGCACGACCAATAGTTTTGCAAGTAGTGGGGAGGAGAAGAGTCACAAGAGCATGATTGTGGTGTCTGTGGGCCAACATTTGAAAAGGGACCAACCTGATAAAAACAGAGTATGCAGTTCTCTGAGAGAGTTATAAAGCCTCTAAACATGATCAATTTGATGTAGAATGCTCATTTTGCAGTTGAAAATGGGTAGGAGTTGTAAATCTTTAGAAAGTGGAATGAGGAAAAAACAGTTTGGAACATTAGCCTAACAATAATTATTTAATGACATAGAAGAAAGGTTGGAAGATGCATTATTGAGATATATGGGGAGATATTTGTATAGTTGATATGAGTATGATAACTTTTTTCTGAAACACAGGCTTTTCTAGACCATATTTTAAAAAAACTTAATGCATCTTTTTGCCTATCAAAGGTACTGTCAGTTGCCTCAAAAACACAGAGACTTAAGCCTTAGAAGAACAAGAAATTGAGCACAATCATGACCAGATCTTTGAAAAGATACAGTGACATACAAAAAAAGCAGACAACCTAATCCTGGAAAGTCTATTTAAATCTAATAACGTAAAAGGGGAGTGTGTTCTCTTGCCATGGCTAGCGTGGCAAATCAGAATGGAGCAGTCTCATGCAGGGAAAGAGGCAGTTGACTGACAATTATGGCTATCATTTATTGAGTCATTAGGTAAGGTATTTGTCTACAAGGATTATCTCATTCAACCTTCACAGCAACTCAACATGGTAAATAATTTTATATGCATTTTACAAAAAAAAAGAAATTAAATCTCAGTAGGGTTAAATAATTTGCCTAAGTTTACACCAGTGATGGTGTGGTGCGGAGTCAAACACAGCTCTGTCTGACTTCAAAGCACATGCATTTTCTTTTTTTAAAAATTTTTTTTATTAACATATAATGTATTATATGTATTGTTTCAGGGGTACAGGTCTGTGATTCATCAGTCTTACACAATTCACAGCGCTCACCATAGCACATACCCTCCCCAATGTCCATCACCCCATCCCTCCCACCCCCCTCCAGTCCAGCAACCCTCAGTTTGTTTCCTGAGATTAAGAGTCTTTTATGGTTTGTCTCCCTCTGTGATTTCATCTTGTTTCATTTTTCCCTCCCTACCCCTATGATCCTCTGTCTTGTTTCTCAAATTCCTCGTATCAGTGAGATCATATGATAATTGTCTTTCTCTGACTGACATATTTCGCTTAGCATAATACCTTCTAGTTCCATCCACATCGTTGCAAATGGCAAGATTTCATGTTTTTTTGATGGCTGCATAATATTCCATTGTATATATATACCACATCCTCTTTATCCATTCATCTGTTGATGGACATCTTGGCTCTTTCCATAGTTTGGCTATTGTGGACATTGCTGCTATAAACATTGGGGTGCACGTACCCCTTCGAATCACTACATTTGTATCTTTGGGGTAAATACCCAGTAGTGCAATTGCTGGGTCGTAGGGTAGCTCTACTTCAACTTTTTGAGGAATCTCCATACTGTTTTCCAGAGTGGCTGCACCAGCTTGCATTTCCACCAACAGTCTAGGAGGGTTCCCCTTTCTCTGCATCCTTGCCAACATCTGTCATTTCCTGACTTGTTAATTTTAGCCATTCTGACTGGTGTGAGGTGGTATCTCATTGAGGTTTTGATTTGGATTTCCCTGGTGCCGGGTGATGTTGAGCACTTTTTCATGTGTCTGTTGGCCATTTGGATGTCTTCTTTGCAGAAGTGTCTGTCCATGTCTTCTGCCCATTCTTGATTGGATTATTTGTTCTTTGGGTGTTGAGTTTGGTAAGTTCTTTATAGATTTTGGATACTAGCCCTTTATCTGATATGTCATTTGCAAATATCTTCTTCCATTCTGTCAGTTGTCTTTTGGTTTTGTTGACTGTTTCTTTTGCTGTGCAAAAGCTTTTTATCTTGATGAAGCCCCAATAGTTCATTTTTGCCCTTGCTTCCCTTGCCTTTGGCAATGTGTCTAGGAAAGTCACTGTGGCTGAGGTTAAAGAGGTTGCTGCCTGTGTTCTCCTCAAGGATTTTGATGGATTCCTGTCTCACATTTAGGTCTTTCACCCATTTTGAGTCTATTTTTGTGTGTGGTGTAAGGAAATGGTCCAGTTTCATTCTTCTGCATGTGGTTGTCCAGTTTTCCCAACACCATTTGTTGAAGAGACTGTCTTTTTTCCATTGGACATTCTTTCCTGCTTTGTCAAAGATGAGTTGACCATAGAGTTGAGGGTCCATTTCTCGGCTCTCTATTCTGTTCCATTGATCTATGTGTCTGTTTTTGTGCCAGTACCATACTGTCTTGATGATGACAGCTTTGTAATAGAGCTTGAAGTCCGGAATTGTGATGCCACCAGCTTTGCTTTGCTTTTCAACATTCCTCTGGCTATTTGGGGTCCATTTTCTATCCAACACAAATGACATAAAAAGGGTCTGGGCTAGAATGGTGTCAGTGGGAAGGGTGAGTAAAAGGTGACTCCAAAATGCATTTTAAAAGAAGGAGGGGCGCCTGGGTGGCTCAGATGGTTAAGCGTCTGCCTTCGGCTCAGGTCATGATCCCGGGGTCCTGGGACCAAGCCCCACATCGGGCTCCTGGCTCGGCGGAGAGCCTGCTTCTCCCTCTCCCTCTGCCTCTCTCCCTGCTCATGCTCTCTCTCTATCTCTCTCAAATGAATAAATAAAAAATCTTAAAAAAAAAAAGAAGGAAATATTAGGACTTAGTGACTAATTAGACAGATAAGTAGAAGAAAAATAGTTCAAGATGTTTTTCATTATTTCATTAGGAGATTGGGCAAAAGGAGGTACTAAACCTAGATAAAGTCATTGGGAAAGGTTGCTAATTTGCAATAGGGAATGGTCAGTTTGTGTTGTGACAATTTTGAGATGTAAAAATGGAAACTTTTTCAAGCGGTAGTAATAGACCAAAGGTTAGTACTAGAAATGTATATTTTGGAATTATACCAAAGGAGGTGACAGTAAGTGTATGTGCTTACTTAGAAAATAAGCATAGACAAAGAATGAAAGGCTAAAAGAGGTGTGGAGACATACCCCCATACACACATCCCATTATGCCCCTGACCCAGCATTAAGAAGGCTGGAGAAAAAAGAACCAGCAAAGCAGTCATACAAGAAATTTTGAAAGAAAACCAAGAAATGCAGACTCTAAATGTCAGAAAAAGAAAGGATGAATGGCCTCAAAGTCAAATAATGGAAAGAATGAGACCTTTAAAAAAAATGTTGAATTTTTTTAAAGAAAACTGGATTCAACAAAAAGAAGATCGCTGGCAACTGTCAGAGAATCAGATTTGGAAATGTGGGAAGAGCAAAACTCAAAGTGAAAACAATGTAGAGAGAAGTGGTTGGTCAGGCAGTAAAGGCAACAGATAGAGGTTGCATACTCAAGGAGCTTGTCCCTAAAAAGAAGGTAAGAAGTCAGAAGGTGGCTAGTGAGGTTATGAATATATTTGGAGGTTTAGAAAGAGGTGAGTTAGGTTAAAGACCAAACAGGAGGAAATAATTCTGAGATCAATCTAAAAGGGCCTGAGAGCAAAGGCTGTAGGAGAGTACACAAATGTAAGCAGTGATAAGATGAGGCCATGCCAGGGTCCACAAGAGAGAGCTTATGAACTTACATTTCACCTATTGTGTTAAATTTGCAAGAAGATGGGCAAAGTGGAGTCTTGGGGAAAGGCAGAGTGAGGCTGTAGGGAAGCAAGTTAGAATCTTAAGGATTAGAGGTCAAATCTATCTAAAATTTAACTGTTTAGTTAAGTCTTAAGTGGGTGTTTTTCAAACAATGGTAAATGCTCCTAGTTAAAGAAATGTAGGGGTGCCTGGGTGGCTCAGTCAGTTAAGCGTCTGCCTTGGGCTCCGGTCATGATCCCAGAGTCCTGGGATCAAGCCCCACACGGGGCTCCCTGTTCAGTGGGGAGCCTGCTTCTCCCTCTCCTGCTCCCCCTGCTAGTGTGCTCTCTCTCTTTCTCTCTCTGTCAGATAAATAAATAAAATCTTAAAAAAAAGAAAGAAAGAAATCTAACATTCCTGAAATCACATTCAGCATAGTTGCTTTGGAGTTTTCTTTCTTAAACATGTTTAATGAACATTCTAAAATGAGTATGGCAAAAAATATGCTATGGCAGACATTCAGCACTTGAAACTATTATGTATAATTTTTATACCACTGGCTTTAAAATATAAAAAGCAATAGTCTAAAGACATAATTTCATGAAAGTTAATATATTAACACAACTGCGACACTTTTCTCAATCTGACTTGAAAAAACTTTTTTCATTTACAAGCAAGGCTCTGGTAAAGTTTCAAAGTCTGTGATTTATTTCTGTGAGCAATTTTATTGAAGGTTGTGATGTTTAAACTTCTCCATAAGAATAGAACAAAAAAAGGTAAATTTACCATAGTTCACCAATTTTGAGATACCCGCTTATTTTTTTAACATATCTGAAATCTGGCATGTATTAATTGATAGCATGTCTTGTGGAAAGGCATGCTACCTAACCAATTTTTTTCCTTTCTTAGTATACATAAAATACTGACATATCTTAACAATTGTTTTAGTCTTAAATTTGATGAAATATGTTACGTTTCAAGGAGACGAATTTCAAGATCACAGCATGCACATTCAATCATATATTAGTTTGCTAGGGCTGCCATAACAAAACACCACAAGCTGGATGGCTCAAACAACATATTTATTTCCTCACAGTTCTAGAGACTAGAAGGCCAAGGTCAAGATGTCAGCAGGGTTGGTTCTGAAGCCCTCTCTTTTTGGTTTATTAGATGGCCTCTGTGTCTTCAGATGATCTTCCCTCTACATGTATCTGTGTCCTAATATCTTCTTATAAGGACACCAGTCATACTGGATTAGAGCCCACCCCAAAGCTCATTTAACCATAGCTACCTCTTTAAGACCCTATCCCCAAATACAGCCACATTCTGAGGTACTAGGGGTTAAGACTTCAACATATGAATTTTGGGGGGGTCATAATTCAGCCCATAATAAACAAGGAGGATGAATAGTCAATGAAATATAGTGTGGTATAGTAGAAGCAACACTGAGCCTAAGATGTAAAGGTCTACGTTAGGCCTGGTGTTGCCACTTTTATATCTTTGTGCAAGTCACTTAATTCCTGACCTCAGTTTTCTGATTATTAAAAATGATAATATTTCCCCTGTCCTATCTTGAGACTCTAGTAGAAAACACATATAAAAGCATTTTGCCAACTCAAGCGTCCTCTTCTCATTAATTATCATTATCATTAATACTTACAAAGCTATTGACTGCTACAATAGAGAGAAATAAGTCAATCAGAGAAAGACAGGTATCATATGCTCTCACTGATATGAGGAATTCTTAATCTCAGGAAACAAACTGAGGGTTGCTGGAGGGGGATGGGAGGAATGGGATGGCTGGATGATAGACACTGGGGAGGGTATGTGCTATGGTGAGCACTGTGAATTGTGTAAGACTGTTGAATCACAGACCTGTACCTCTGAAACAAATAATACATTATATGTTAAAAAAAAAAAAAAAGAGGGCGCCTGGGTGGCTCAGTCGTTAAGTGTCTGCCTTCGGCTCAGGTCATGATCCCAGGGTCCTGGGATCGAGTCCCACATCGGGCTCTCCCTGCTCAGCGGGAAGCCTGCTTCTCCCTCTCCCACTCCCCCTGCTTGTGTTCCTGTTCTCGCTGTCTCTCTCTGTCATATAAATAAATAAAATCTTTAAAAAAAAAAGAAGAAGAAGATAGTAGGAATGGAAAAATGAAGGGGGGAAAGCTGAGGGGAGATGAACCATGAGAGACTATGGACTCTGAGAAACAAACTGAGGGTTCTAGAGGGAAGGGGGGTGGGGGGATGGGTTAGCCTGGTGATGGGTATTAAAGAGGGCACGTTCTGCATGGAGCACTGGGTGTTATACACAAACAATGAATCATGGAACACTACATCAAAAACTAATTATGTATGGTGATTAATATAACATAATAAAATAAAATTTAAAAAAGAGAAATCATAGATTATAAAGAAAGGACTGAGATTTCAAAGAATGTAATGAGTGCTTAATTCATTTTTAATTTTTTAATGTGGTTGTGCAAAAATATGTTGAGAAAGAAATAATAGCATTATTAAGGTATATTCTTCCAACTTAAAACACAATTCATTTACTTTAATAAAGATTTAAATATACGTATTTGAATACCTATTAGAATAATCAGATATACTCAGGAAGTATATCTTCTGCAGCACTTCTATACATCTACTTTTGTCAATACCAACTATTTTTAGCACTCAATTACTGAACAGACAGATTGGGTCAATTCCATACATTGTATACTTCATATCTTTGTCTTTCAAACATAAAGGAGAAATTTTACCAAATATTACTTGATAATGATGGTACCTTCCTATAAATACATTTCTATTTCTCATTGGAAATATGTTCTTTTTAATATTTTACTTTTTAAAAAAGCATTTTATAAAAAATATTTAAGATAGGTAACCTTTTATTCAGAATGTTTGGGCTCACCTGACATATCATGACTTATGTTTCTCCAGGGAATGAAATTAGTCAAATTGAAGGGCTTGACAATTTAGTAGTCCTTCAGGAATTGGTAGTGGACCATAACCGCATCAGAGCATTTAATGATAGTGCCTTTGCCAAACCAAGCTCTCTGTTGGCACTTCACCTGGAAGAAAACAGACTACGAGAGCTGAGCAAATTACAACCTTTGGTAAAACTAGAGAAACTCTTCCTAGGATATAATAAAATCCAGGTAACATTATTTTGTTTGTTAAAAGATTTACAAGACTTAACTCCTCTGAACATAAAGATTCCAAACACACCAACGAAAACTCTGCTGGCATGTTACCTTATTTATATGCCATGTAAATACTCTGTGAAGCAGAGGCATATAGTCTGTGATGCAAAGATGTCCACTCTGCTTCTAGACTTATAAACCCAACCAATCCACATGCATACACCTGCTAAAAAAAAAGTTAGCTCTAAATGTTCTAAGCTCTTCTCAGCAGTCCCCTCTAAGAAATCTCTTGTTCTTGACTGCTCTTGGTCCAAGCTATTTCTGCATCTCAATCCCAGACTTCCTCTGGACCTTTAAACTTGGCATTTGTCCTTGGTCTACCTAACATTTGAATCAGTTCCTGATAATGGACCTTGACTTGGCTTTAATATTCCATCTCTACCCACTCAAGGCTTCCCTTAGATAAGGTCCTGCTTTAGTTTTACCTGCTCAGAATTCAACCTGTTTCCATAAGGCACTGTCCGAACTGAGCCTGCCCAGACTCTCTCCTGATATAGTATGCAGATAAGAGGGTTAAATGTATACATAACTTTACACAGCCCTAACATTTCTCTCAGTGTTTTGGTGATGATCTGTTAGCCCTCCTCTTACCATTTTTACTACTTCTATCCATACCTCTAAGACAAATCTCAAAGACAAAATGGAATGTGGACTTCCACCCAAGAGCAGAGACCAAGTATATCTTGCCACATTTGTATCAGAATACAGCTTGGTGCCTGGTACATACTAATTAGGCAATCAGTATTTGTGGCTCTACTACTAGAGTTCAGGAAGCCCTTTCTAGAGTGATATAAAAGCCTGTTCAAGGCTAGATGGGACATGAGCACTGTCCCACATAGCAACTAGGAAATATACATACAGAGAAAAATGGCATACAATTAATTTATCAGGATTCAAACAACATTCATCTGAGAAAAGCCTTCCAAACTGGCAATGATTCTTACAAAGCTTTATCCAGAGGAAATCTAAATTGGGAAAATTGCAATCCTATGGAAAATCTTTCCAGTGATAGCAACTGAGCTAACACAAAGGATTGTCATATCAGACTTAACATGCATAGGAGATCTTACCCAGTATCAAGCTTTACTATAATTTCAAGGATACACAGGGTCTGGGACATTCCTGTGGCTTCTCAGGTCCTTTCTTTCTGTATACTCTCTAGCTTAGATTAAAATATAAGATCTCCAAGTGAGATTTTGTGTGAGTGATCTCATATAACAAGGGAGTGTTTCATTTATGAAATGCCTCCATTTTATATAAAATATGTGATATTTTATAGGGAGCCATGCCTGATAATTCTATAGTTGTAGGTTTATTTACTATAAGCAGTCCTTAACCAGAGACATCCTGCTAAGAGTATTTCGTAAATAAGGACCTTTTTCCTAGTAAATATCACTGGTCTGTTTGACAGCACAGCTATTTACCAGCATAATTACAAAGAAATTAGACCAGGTAACTTGCTTATCCTCAGGAGTGTCCCTGCCCCACATCCCCACCCTTCTAACCCACTAAAGGAAGAGAGTGAATGGCAGATCCACTGTTGTAACAACTTCCTCACCAGTAACTTAAGCAGGATAATGCCTAGTCAAGGTTATTTTTATAAAAATTTAACATAGCTAATAGAAAACCTATATGATAAATCATGGGAAATTATACATACATCATGGAATGAAGGGGTATTGATTATTTAATGATCAGCCCTCCATTGTCTATTTTTATCCTCAAAGTAGTATTTCTCCTTGAATTTAGATTGACTGTTATACCATCAAACTTATTCTAACTATTAATATTACAGTACCTTAATATGACCATACATTTAGCTGGGAAACTAACTAAGAGGAATAAGAAGTTGAGTTGGAGATTCTGTTTAATTCTACTGAAAATATTATGTTCTTCAAAATTCTTAACTCTCTATTCAGATTTTCTTTTTGGGAGAGATTTTTTCTCTCTCGATTCATACCAACATGGGTAGGCTGACACCAGCATTAATTTCCACAATGGGCAATCAGATTATAACCTTTGGGTTGATAAAGACCTCTAGAATAGGAGGGAAAAGGCTTAGAAAAATTAGGAAAACAATACTTCAAATGAAGATATATGCAGCCCTGCATTAACCTACCTTAAAATCTTTCATAAACTGCATATCCTTGACAACAGATTCCAGTGTGAAGCTTTTCACTTAGCCATCATGACCCATAATGTAGATTTGGAAAATTGTTGCCTATAGTCCTGCCTTTGCAGATAGAATCCCAGAAACAACTGAAAGGTGAGTTCTTTAATTCAGCTTTACAGTCCTATTTGGTTCCTGTGTCTAAATGATCCCCCTATCTGGCATCAAACAACTGTACCTACTTTAAAACATCTCAGTAATCACCTGAGGCTGGAAATGACTCCAGGAAATAGTCCATTGCTATTTCTTGCCCTAAATGAAAGGCCCCAATCTAAGCCTAACTATTACTAATCATGATTGCCATAAGTGATTATCCTGAAAATGTACTCAAAAGGTAACAACTATTGGTGTGCTGGTTAATGTTTAATGGCTCACTCTTCAGGGGAAAAAAGTCCTAATCAATAGCATTTGTCAATTTCCATGGTATAATTTCTTCCACCACAGCCAATTTCAAGCTAAAACACCATCTCACAAAATTCCTAAAAATTTGCCAAATTTAGCCATTAGAAAGTAAGTCCAACACTCCATTGTAAAAAAAATACCTTATATTAAAAATGGGAAGTCATCAGCCCTCTTCCCCAATTATGAACATATTCGTTTTCTTGATATCTCTTTATACCAGCATTATCCTCTACAAATTTAACACTGTTTCTCATGTTAACATCTCCCATGAAAAACAAACATTTTAATTAGAAACACTTCACTAGTGAACACTGCCAAACTCTGTTTAATTTGAGAAAATAATTGAGAAAAGACTTTTCACCTTTCTATGCTTTCCATTCAGGCTTTGGTTCCACAGACAGGAACTACCTGTGGGTCAAATGCATAATATCTCTACAGATAATTGACTGTCAGAGCTTTTCCAAAGTCCTCCTTTATGACATTTCTAAGATCAAAATTGTAAAGATCAGCTGTTTTAATCAAATTCCACTTCCAAATGGTCTAAAATAGGTCTAAATTTTTTTGTAGTTGTTGATGAATTGGCTATGTCTACTTGTCATTCCAAATAAGAACAGGAGCATATCAATAATTTTATTTTATTACTATAAACTAGCAGCAAACTGAAGTTGAGCTTGTCACCTAAATTTTGTCAAAAATAGCATTTTAAAAAATAATTTTGCAAAAGTTAAATGTGTATTTGCAAACTTTCATTAGTGTTAAATAGGTAATAATAAATAACCCCATCCAGTAGTGAAGACAAGTCATTCAACTAGAAAAATAGTTTTTCAACTATATATACTCCCAGAAAATATATCAGGATGTAGTCCACTCAATATCACATATTCCTTTATGGTTAAGGTTGTGTTTAAAATTATTTAGACTGGATTTACCATTTTTCCACATTTCTGGTTCAATCCTCTGGAGAATTAACCAAATATAATCTCAGCCCTAGACCATAATTTTTCTGAGAAGAAATTTGGTCTTTTCTTGCAAGTGCTACTATATGGCCTATTTCCCCTATTAGAATATCATCTTTACCAATCATGCATTTGGAATCAATAGTACATAGATTTGTCCTTAATCAACAATACAGAATTTGTCACTCAAGCTCACTTTGGAGAATTCAGTCATGAGCTAGCTATAATCCAACACTTCCATATGATTACTTCAAATCAGTGTGTATATATATTTTTAAGATAACAAGTACTATTTTTAAAATGTTTTAATTACAAAAGTAACAAAATTCAAAAATTTTTTTTGATGTAGTGTTCCATGATTCATTGTTTGCGTGTAACACCCAGTGCTCCATGCAGAACGTGCCCTCCTTAATACCATCACCAGGCTAACCCATCCTCCCACCCCCTCCCCTCTAGAACCCTCAGTTTGTCTCTCATGGTTCGTCTCCCCCTCCAGTGCCCCCCCTTCATTTTTCCCTTCCTACTATCTTCTTTTTTTTAACATATAATGTATTATTTGTTTCAGAGGTACAGGTCCATGATTCAACAGTCTTATACAATTCACAGCACTCACCATAGCACATACCCTCCCCAGTGTCTACCACCCAGCCACCCCATCCCTCCCACCCCCCACCACTCCAGCGACCCTCAGTTTGTTTCCTGAGATTAAGAATTCCTCATATCAGTGAGAGCATATGATACCTGTCTTTCTCTGATTGACTTATTTCGCTCAGCATAATACCCTCCAGTTCCATCCATGTTGTTGCAAATGGCAGATTTCATTCATTTGATGGCTGCATAATATTCCATTGTATATATATATCACATCTTCTTTATCCATTCATCTGTTGTTGGACATCTTGGCTCTTTCCATAGTTTGGCTATTGTGGACATTGCTGCTATAAACATCAGGGTGCATGTACCCCTTCGGATCACTACATTTGTATCTTTGGGGTAAATACCCAGTAGTGCAATTGCTGGGTTCTATGGTAGCTCTATTTTCAACTTTTTGAGGAACCTCCATACTGTTTTCCAGAGTGGCTGCACCAGCTTGCATTTCCACCAACAGTGTAGGAGGGTTCCCCTTTCTCCGCATCCCTGGCAACATCTGTCATTTCCTGACTTGTTAATTTTAGCCATTCTGACTGGTGTCAAATCACTGTATATTTAAAAATATTGGATCTAACCAAACAGTAATTTATTGATTAACTTTTGAATAGGATATGGCAGAACTGGAAAAACTTGATGGTATCTCTTCTCTCAGAGAGCTTACGGTTTATGGCAATCCAGTGAGTATGTTACTTTTCTAATTTATCAGTTAATTTACTTACAGTTGTATATAATCAGTTTTTATATGTGAGAATTTATCTGTTTGCATATGTATAGACAGTTATCCAAGCACAATTTATTGACTACTTCCCTCTTCCAACTGATGATAATATAATCTGCCATTGTTATATATAAGAGGATCTGTTTCAGGGTTCTAAATTGCATTCATTGGACTACCAATCCCTGTACCAATATTATACAGGTTAATTATTAAAGTTTTATATTAAATCTTGGTGTTTGGTAGAGAAATCACCTCCAATATTCCTTCCCTTCCTTCTCCTCCTCTTTTTCTCTCTTCACTGTCTCAGCTGTTGTTGGCCCTTTACACTTCCTATGAGTTTTGGAAAACAGCTTTTGAAGTTATGTGACAGTCTTATTGACATGTTATTTGGAATTGCAAGAAATATATAAATTAATTTGGGGAGAAATCTGCTATTTTTCCTTTTGGAGGCTTTGGAGGGATCAAATAAGCAGCACCTTCACAGTCACCTAACATCTGAACAAACTGACAAATATGACAGTGGCAGATTGAGAGGTGAAAATATTTTGCTTAGCTTCATGAGAAAGCAAATAGGGCTGCTAACAGATCCCAGAAATAGGCAATCATGATCACCCAGTAACAGGAAATACTTAACTGAATTCTTTCCACATAGGAGGAGAGCTTCTTCTGGAGGAAGACAGGTCTTTCTGTAGCAATACGTTCCCTCCCAAAACAGGAAAGCCAGGAGCTAAACATGCTCAGTTTAATCCTCCTGAGTTTATCAATTAAGTCACTCTGCTCCTAGTAGAGGAGTGAAGGGGTTGAGAGAGCCCGGTAGTGCCACATCAGAAAGCTATTTCCACCAAGAAAGATATAACAATAAGCAGTCTCACCTAATATTTGTAGTATTCGGGTTTCCCATTCATAAGCATGAATATCCATCCCTACATTTATTTTATGCTCTTCAATAAAATTTGTAGTTTTCTCCTAAAGGTTTTTAATCACCTTGGTTTGATTTATTCCATTGTTTTTTTTAATTCTTATGTTAATCCCCATACATTACATCATTAGTTTTAGATGTAGTGTTCCATGATTCATTGTTTGTGCATAACACCCAGTGCTCCATGCAGAATGTGCCCTCCTCAATACCCACCACCAGGCTAACCCATCCTCCCACCCCCCTCCCCTCTAGAACCTTCAGTTTGTTTTTCAGAGTCCATCATCTCTCATGGTTCGTCTACCCCTCCGATTTCCCCTGCTTCATTCTTCCCCTCCTGCTACCTTCTTCTTCTTTTTTTTTTTCTTAACATATATTGCATTATTTGCTTCAGAGGTAGAGATCTGAGATTCAACAGTCTTGCACAATTCACAGCGCTTACCAGAGCACATACCCTCCCCAGTGTCTATCACCCAGTCACCCCATCCTTCCCACCCCACCCCCCACTCCAGCAACCCTCAGTTTGTTTCCTGAGATTAAGAATTCCTCATATCAGTGAGATCATATGATACATGTCTTTCTCTGTTTGACTTATTTCACTCAACATAATACCCTCCAGTTCCATCCACATCATTGCAAATGGCAAGATCTCATTCCTTTTGATGGCTGCATAATATTCCATTGTGTTTATATACCACATCTTCTTTATCCATTCATCTGTCGATGGACATCTTGGCTCTTTCCACAGTTTGGCTATTGTGGACATTGCTGCTATAAACATCGGGGTGCATGTACCCTTTCGGATCCCTACTTTTGTATCTTTGGGGTAAATACCCAGTAATGCAATTGCTGGATCATATGGTAGCTCTATTTTCAACTTTTTGAGGAACCTCCATACTGTTTTCCAGAGTGGCTGCACCAGCTTGCATTCCCACCAACAGTCTAGGAGGGTTCCCCTTTCTCCGCATCCCCGCCAACATCTGTCGTTTCCTGACTTGTTAATTTTAGCCATTCTGACTGGTGTGAGGTGGTATCTCATTGAGGTTTTGATTTGGATTTCCCTGATGCCGAGCGATATTGAGCACTTTTTCATGTGTCTGTTGGCCATTTGGATGTCTTCTTTGGAAAAATGTCTGTTCATGTCTTCTGCCCATTTCTTGATTGGATTCTTTGTTCTTTGGGTGTTGAGTTTGATGAGTTCTTTATAGATTTTGGATACTAGCCCTTTATCTGATATGTCATTTGCAAATATCTTCTCCCATTCTGTCGGTTGTCTTTTGGTTTTGTTGACTGTTTCCTTTGCTTTGCAAAAGCTTTTTATCTTGATGAAGTCCCAATAGTTCATTCTTGCCCTTGCTTCCCTTGCCTTTGGCGATGTTTCTAGGAAGAAGTTGCTTCGGCTGAGGTTGAAGAGGTTGCTGCCTGTGCTCTCCTTTAGGATTTTGATGGACTCCTGTCTTACATTGAGGTCTTTCAACCATTTGGAGTCTATTTTTGTGTGTGGTGTAAGGAAATGGTCCAGTTTCATTCTTCTGCATGTGGCTATCCAATTTTCCCAACACCATTTGTTAAAGAGACTGTCTTTTTTCCATTGGACATTCTTTCCTGCTTTGTAAAAGATGAGTTGACCATAGAGTTGAGGGTCCATTTCTGGGCTCTCTATTCTGTTCCATTGATCTATGTGTCTGTTTTTGTGCCAGTACCATACTGTCTTGATGACGACAGCTTTGTAATAGAGCTGGAAGTCCGGAATTGTGATGCCGCCAGCTTTGCCCTTCTTTTTCAACATTCCTCTGGCTATGCGGGGTCTTTTCTGGTTCCAAATAAATTTTAGGATTATTTTTTCCATTTCTTTGAAAAAAGTGGATGGTATTTTGATGGGGATTGCATTGAATGTGTAGATTGCTCTACATAGCATTGACATCTTCACAATATTTGTTCTTCCAATCCATGAGCATGGAACGTTTTTCCATTTCTTTGTGTCTTCCTCAATTTCTTTCATGAGTATTTTATAGTTTTCTGAGTACAGATCCTTTGTCTCTTTGGTTAGATTTATTCCTAGGTATCTTATGGTTTTGGGTGCAATTGTAAATGGGATTGACTCCTTAATTTCTCTTTCTTCTGTCTTGTTGTTGGTGTATAGGAATGCCACTGATTTCTGTGCATTGATTTTATATCCTGCCACTTGACTGAATTCCTATATGAGTTCTAGCAGTTTTGGGGTGGAGTCTTTGGGGTTTTCCACATAAAGTATCATATCATCTGCAAAGAGTGAGAGTTTGACTTCTTCTTTGCCGATTTGGATGCCTTTTATTTCTTTTTGTTGTCTGATTGCTGTGGCTAGGACTTCCAATACTATGTTGAATAGCAGTGGTGATAGTGGACATCCCTGCCGCTTTCCTGACCTTAGGGGGAAAGCTCTCAGTTTGTCCCCATTGAGAATGATATTTATTCCATTGTTTTAATAGCTATTTTGAACAATATCTGTTTACATGTTTCTAATTGTTTGTTGCTGAAGTATAGCAATTCTGATTTTTGCATATTACTCTTTCTCCAGGAATCTTGTACTCTTTTTTAAGTTCTAATGAATTACAAATTTTGTTGGATTTTCTCGGTATACTATCATATTATCTGCGATAATGACTCATTTCTTTCCAATCCTTATGTATTTCATTTCCTTTACTTCTCTTAGTGTGTTGACTAGGACCTCTAATAAAGTGTTGAATAGAAGCACTGATAGTAGGTAACTGACTTCAAAAAAAACACTTCTAAATTGTCACTATTAGATACGAGTTTGCTATAGGTTATGGATAGATAACCTTCAACATTTTAAGAACGCTCCTTTCTAATTCAGTTTACTACCTGTTTTTATCATGAATAGTCATTGGATTTTGACTAATTGGCAATGTAGTTTTTCTCTTTAACCTGCTCTAGTGTTAAACAATCATTAATCCTGGGTTGAATACTATTTAGTCATGTTTTACACTTTGCTGAATTCAATTTGCTAAGATTTCATGTAGTATATCTGTATTTATGGAAATAAGTAAAATTGTCCTATAATTATCTTATGCTATTCTTTTAAGTTCATCAAGGCTGTTCTTGCCTCATAAAATTAATTGGGAGCTCTCTCTTGCTAGTCTATGAATTAGTTTATATGGGAAAAAATTTATGTGTTCCTTGAAGGATAATTAGATCTTATTTTTTAAGATTTTAAAATTTATTTGAGAGAGAGTGCACAAGAAGGATGGAGAGGTAGAGGGAGAAGCGGACTCCCCGCTGAGCAGGGAGCCCAATGCAGGACTTGATCCCAGGACCCTGGGATCATGACCTGAGCAGAAGGCAAGATGCTTAACCCACTGAGCAACTCAGGTGCCCAGATAATTAGATCTTATCTCTAAAACAATCTGGGCTCAATATTTTTTGAAATTAGATGTTAAACTACTTATTCAAATTATTTAATGGCTATAAATCTAATCATGTTTTCTATTTCTTCAAAAGTCAGTATTGAGAAGTTATATTTTTCTATAGATTTGTCCTTTTTATATAAATTTTAAATGTATTACTATCATAATACTCTCATGAATTTTTTAATATCTCTACCATATTTGTGTGTCATCTTTTTTATACCTAAATTTGTTGATTCTTCCTTTTTCTCTTTTATTCTTGATAAGTCTTACTAAATGTTTGTCTATTGTATTAATCTCTTCAAAGAACCATATTTGGGTTTTATCAAGTAGTTAATTTATTTGGTTTCTTTTTAATAATTCCCACCCTTTATTATTTCCTTCTTTCAGTTTCTTGGAATTTACTTTTTTTTGACATTTTTAACATTATTTATTAAAATTAGTTTTAGCATAATACTGATTCTGTGGTTCAGCTTTTACTTATTTAAGTTTTTACTTAAATTCCAGTTCCTTAACATACAGTACAGTATTAGTTTCAGGTGTACGATATAGTGATTCAACACTTCCATGAATCACCTAGTGCTCATTACAGCAAGTGTACTCTTTCCTCCCCATTGCCTATTTAACCCATCCCCCCACCCACTTCCCTTCTGGTAATAACCATCAGTTTGTTCTCTATAGTTAAGAATCTGTTTCTTGGTTTGCTTCTCTCTCTCCCTTGTTTTTCCCTTTGCTCGTTTGTTTTGTTTCATTTCTTAAATTCCAAATATGAGTAAAATCATATGGTATTTGTCTTCCTCTGACTTATTTCACTTTGCATTATACTGTCTAGCTCCATCCATGTCATTGCAAATGGCAAGATTTCATTCTTTTTTATGACTCAGTAATATTCTATTTTATACACACATACACACACACACACACACATCTTCTTTATCCATTCATCAATCAGTGGACACTTGGGCTGTTTCCATAATTTGACTATTGTACATAATGCTGCTGTAAACATTAGGGTGCATGTGTGCCTTTGAATTAGTGCTTTTGTATTCTTTAGGTAAATACCTAGTAGTATGATTGCTGGATTGTGGGGTAGTTCTATTTTTAACTTTTTGAGGAACATCCATACTACTGTTTTCTAGAGTAGATGCACCAGCTTGCATTCCCACCCACAGTGCAAGAGGATTCCCTTTTCTCCCCATCCTCGCCAACACCTGTTGTTTCTTGTGTTGTTGATTTTAACCAGGTATGAGGTGATATCGCATTGCAGTTTTGATTTGCATTTCCCTGATGATGTGTGATGTTGAGCATCTTTTCATGTGTCTGTTGGCCGTCTATATGTCGTCTTTGAAAGAGGTCTCTTTGTGTCTTTTGCCCATTTTTAATTGGATTATTCATTTTTGGATGTTGAGTTTTATAAGTTCTTTATAAATTCTGGATACTAATCTTTTATCAGATATGTCATTTGCAAATATTGTCTCCCATTCAGTAGGTTGTCTTTTACTTTTGTTGGTTGTTTCTTTTGCTGTGCAGAAACTTTTCATTTTAATGTAGTCCCAATAGTTTATTTTTGCTTTTCTTTCCCTTGCCTCGGGAAACCTATCTAGAAAGAAGTTGCTATGGCTGATGTCAAAGAAGTTACTGCCCTGTGTTCTCTTCTAGGATTTTTATTGTTTCAGTGCTCATATTTAGGTCTTTAATCCATTTTGAATTTATTTTTGTGTATGGTGTAAGAAAGTGGTTTTCATTCTTTTGCATGCAGTTGTCCAGTTTTCCCAATACCATTTGTTGAAGAGACTGTCTTTTTCCCTTAGGGTATTCTTTCCTGCTTTGTTGAAGATTAATTGACCATATAATTGTGGGTTCACTTCTGGGTTTTCTATTCTGTTCCATTGATCTATGTGTCTTTTTTTGTGCCAATACCATACTGTTTTGATTACTACAGCTTTGTAATATAACTTAAGGTCCAGAATTGTGATGCCTCTAGCTTTGCTTTTCTTTTTCAAGAATGCTTTGGCTATTCGGGGTCTTTTGTGGTTCCATTCAAATTTTAGGATTGTTTGTTCTAGCTTCTGTGAAAAATGCTCTTGGTATTATGATAGGGATTGCACTAAATGTATATATTGCTTTGGGTACTATAGATATTTTAAGAGACAAAGAAGGACACTATGTAATAATAAAGGGGACAATCAAACAAGAAGATATAACAATTGTAAATATTTATGCACCCAACATGGGAAGACCCAAGTACATAAAACAATTAAAAACAAACATAAAGGGACTAATTGATAATAACACAATAATAGTAGGGGACTTTAACACCCCACTTACATCAATGGACAGATCATCTAAACAAAATCAATAAGGAAAAAAAAAAGAAAATCAATAAGGAAACAATGGCTTTGAATGACACACTGGATCAGATGGACCTAACAGATCTATTCAGAACACTCCATCCTAAAACAGCAGAATACACATTCTTTTGAAGTGCGCATGGAACATTCTCCAGGATAGATCACATATTAGGCCACAAAACAGGCTTCAACAAATTCAAGAAGATCAAAGTTATACCATGCAACTTTTCTGACCACAGCACTATGAAACTTGAAGTCAGTGGCGCCTAGGTGGCCCAGTCGGTTGTGCGGCTGGCTCTTGATTTCAGCTCATGTCATGATCTCAGGATCCTGGGATTGAGCCCTGCATCAGGCTCTGCACTCAGCGGGGAGTCTGCAGGAAGATTCTCTTTCCCTCTGCCTCTGCCCCTCCCTCTGTGCTCTCTCTCTAAAATAAATAAATCTTTAAAAAAAAAAAACACCTGAAATCAACCACAAGAAAAAATCTGGCTAGACCTCAAATACATGGGAAGTTAAATAACATGCTACTACACAATGAATGGGTCAACCAGGAAATAATAAACAAACAAACAAACAAACAAACATGGAAACAAATGAAAATGAAAACACAACAGTCCAAAATATTTGGGATGCAGCAAAAGCAGTTTTAAGAGGGAAGTATATAACAATACAGGCCTACCTCAAGAAGATAGAAAAATCTCAAATAAACGACCTAACCTTACACCTGAAGGAGTTACAAAAAGAACAACGAATGAAGCATAAAGCCAGTAAAAGGAAGGAAATAATAAAGATCAGAGGAGAAATAAATGATGTAGAAACTAAAAAAACCAATAGAATATATTAATGAAATTAGGAGCTGGTAATTTGAAAAAATTAACAAAATTGATAAACCTCTAGCCAGACTTATCAAACAGAAAAGAAAGAGGACCCAAATAAATAAAAGCACAAATGAAAGAGGAGAAATAACAACCAACACCACAGAAATACAATTATAAGAGAACTAATATTATGAAAAACTATATGCCAAGAAATTGGACAATCTAGAAGAAATGGATAAATTTCTAGAAACATATTAATTACCAAAACTGAAGCAGGAAGAAATTGAAAATTTGAACAAATGAATAACCAGTGAAGAAATCGAATCAGTAATCAAAAAGCTCCCAACAAACAAAAGCCCAAGACCCAGTGGCTTTACAGGTGAATTCTACCAAACATCTAAAGAAGAGTTATTACCTATTCTTCTCAAACTGATCCAAAAAAATAGAAGAGAAAATCTCCAAATTCATTCTATGAGGCCAGCATTACCCTGATACCAAAACCAGATGAATACACCACAAAAAAGAGAACTACAGGCCAATATCTCTGATGAACATAGATGCAAAAATCCTCAACAAAACACTAGCAAACGAAATCCAACAATACATTTAAAAAATCATTCACCACCATCAGGTAGGATTTATTCCTGGGTTGCAAGCATGGTTCAATATTCACAATGCATCACATTAATAAAAAAAAAGGATAAGAACCATATGATCATTTCAATAGACTCAGAAAAATCATTTGACAAAGTACAACATCCATTCATGATAAAAAAACAAAAAAAAAACCCTCCACAAAGTAGGTTTAGAGGGAACATATTAAAGGCCATCTATGAAAACCCAAAGCTAATATCATCTCAATGGGGAAAAATTGAGAGCTTTTCCTCTATGGTCAGGAAAAAGATAGGGATGTCCACTCTTACTGCTTTTATCCAACATAATACTGCAAGTCCTAGCCACAGCAGTCAGACAAAATAAAAGGCAGCCAAATCAGCGAGGAAGAAGTAAAACTTTCACTATTTGCAGATGACATGATACTATATATAGAAAACCTGAAAGACTCCACCAAAAAACTGCTAGAACTGATAAAAAGAATTCAGTAAAGTCACATGACACAAAATCAACATACAGAAATGTTTCATTTCTATATGCCAATAATGAAGCAGCAGAAAGAGAAATAAAGGAATAAATCCCATTTACAATTGCACCAAAAACAGTAAGATACCTAGGAATAAACCTAACCAAAGAGGTGAAAGACCTGTACTCTGAAAACTATAAAACACCGATGAAAGAAATTGAAGAGGACACAAAGAAATGGAAAGACATCCCATGCTCATAGATTAGAAGAACAAATATTGTTAAAATGGAATTTACATTTTTAAAAAATTCTTAAGTAGGACGTCTAGCTCATTAATTTCTAATATTTCTTTTAACTGAATAAATTTTAAGTTTTAAAATACTGCCTAAAAGTTTTGATATGCAGTGTTTTTCCTGTTCTTTATTTCTTAAAATCTCCAGAAGATTTCTTCTTTAATCCATTAATGATTGAGAGGTGTCTGTCTGAGTGTGTGTGTGTGAATTTCAAACTTTTGAGGTGTTTTTTGTTATCTCTTTGTCAATTATTTCTGTTACTGCATTTTAGTCAGAGGAGACAGTCTATTTATATATTCTTCGGTATTTATGAAGCTCTCTTTCTGGCCTAGAATGCAGTCCATTATTTTTAACTCCGTTATATGTCTTAGAGATCTCTCTCCATTAATGTATATCTAATACTACATTTAAAAATAGATTGTTTATTCATTCCCTTTTGATGAAAGTTTGTTTCTTTTTTTTTCCTTTTTTTCATGATCACAAACTGTGCTATAGTTTTTTTGTGCTGTCAATCCCCAAGATCACCCCCACATTCAGAGATTTACTAGAAGGACTCATGGGACTTAGCATATAATTGTACTCATGGCTAAAATTTATTGCAATGACATAGGGGGATACAATGACATACTGAGGATATGACATAGTAAGGATACACAGCCAGGTGATGAGGGAAAAAGACACAGGCAGAATCTGGAGGAATTGATATGTAGGCTTCCTTATGCTCTTTCTCTCCCATGAGGGGTCACACAATACACACTCTCCACTCTTCACCCAGCAACAAAAATGCAGCAACATGTGTTTATGTTTCTACCTAGGGAATTCCATTAGACTTAGCATTCAAGAATTTTGTTGGAAGCTGTTCACATATGTACCCTATGCGTATCACATACCAAAATTCTAGACTCCCAGAAGAAAAGCAAACTGAACATAAATCATATCTTTTGTGTAAGTGCAGTGAACTACCTTTAATCAGTTAAGGAATGGTGGGAACACTTCCAAAATCCAAGTGCTAAACACTATCCTTGCAACACCTTTCTAAAGATAACAACATCAGGCCTACTATGTTAACTCTGTACACCTTTTCTTTTTCTTTCTTTCTTTTTTTTTTTTTATAAGCAGGCTCCAACATAGGGCTTGAACTCACAACCCTGACATCAAGACCTGAGCTGAGATCAACTTGGACACTTAACCAACTAAGCCACCCAGAAGCCCCTTTATACACCTTCTTATGCATGCATACAAATATTTTTTAGAGTAGACTGACAAACTACAAAATGATGGATCATATAATTCAGTAGATGTGTACTGAGTTAAATTGGATAGTGCATATGGGAAAATAACATATAAGTTTCAAAGTAATTACTTCTAAGTGAATTTTTACAACATAATCCTATTCATGAATTGGGTTGCCTATAGTTAATGAACAGTATTATATACTCTAAAAAGAGACTAAACCTCTAAATGGTAGTCTTGATTTAAAAAAAAAATTCGAGAGAGGGAGGAAAGTGGTGGAGGAGTAGGGCACCCTAGTTTCATCTGGTCCCATGAATTCAGCTAGATAGCTATCAAATCATTCTGAACATCTGTGAATTCAACCTGAGATCTAAGAAAAGAATTGCTGCAACTCTACAAATAGAAAAGCGACCACTTTTTGCAAGGTAGGAGGTGCAGAGAAGTGAATCTGAGGTGATTTATTGGAAGATAAACCACAGAGTGGAGGGAACCTCCAAAAGCCGGCTACTAGAAAGTAATATATAGCAGTGGAGCACAAAATCTGAACTTTTAGAGGTCTGCTCCAGTGAGGGACATCCCTGCCTGAAAGGCTCTCAGGTGGCACAGAGGGGCAGAATTGTAGGTGAGACAGTGTGTTCTGGGGCTCCCTGGGGTCACAGAAAGAACGGGGGTACCTGAGTGCTGCAGAGTTTCCAAGCATTGGAGCAAGTAAGCTGGCTTCAATTAGCAAGCCCCAGAGTGGGCTTTTAGCTTGGGGTTGCCATAAACCGTGAACTGGGGCAGGATCCAGTGACTGCCCTGTGAGCAGGGGCCCAGCAAGCTGCAGAACCACAGCGAGACCCTCCCCTTCGCCCAGGAGGAGAGGCATGGGTATGCATACCACTAGGCCACAGCTCCCCAAGCAGAGGCCCTGCAAGTGGCACAACCCTGGCTAAACCCTCCTTCTTCCCTCAGAAGGAACAGTGAGGGTGCGCAAGACAGGAATCTGCAGGGCTTGGAGACTCGAAAAGGGGCCACATGTCTGAGATAAAAAACGCTTGGTCACAGGCTGGGTGACCACAGAGTGAGGTCAGAAACCAGGGAGACAAAAGTGATTGACTGCTTTTCTCTGAGGGTGCACTGAAGAGTGGGGGCTGTGATCTTTCAGCTCTGATGCTAGAGATGGGGCTCTGCCATTTTTATTTTCATCCTCTAAAGTGGCACAGAAAGCCAAGAGGGAACAAAAGCCACACAGAGCAATGCGGAGCAGCTTACATTGAGCCTGGCCCCCTGGCAAGGGGCGGTGCAACCCCACCCAGGCAAAGACAGCTGAGAATCAGTGCAACAGGCCCCTCCCCCAGAAGACCAGCAGGAACATCTGGCTAATACCAACTTTATGGATCACACATAACTAAAAAATTCCAGCCCTAGGGGAAAATATTAGAATTCGAGGTTTTTTCCATGACTTTTTAGGCTTTCAGTTTAAAATTTTCTTTTTCTTTTTTTTTTCTTTTCAACTAGTTTCTTATTTTATCAACTCTTTTTGTAAGTCTTTTTTTAATTTTAATTTTTATATTTACATTTATAGATATATTCTTCAGTTTTTGTTTCCTTTCACTATATTCAATTTTATTTATATATATATTTATATATATAAATATATATATTTATATATTTTTTATATAAATATATATATTTATATATATAAATATATATATATTTATATATATAAATATATATATATATATGTTTTTCTTTCTTTACAATTTTGGGATCTAGTGTCTTCTAACAGACCAAAATACAGCCATGACCAAGTGTATCACCCTGTTCTGTTCACCTGCTTAATTATATTCTCTCTTTTTTCCCCTTTTCTCTTTTTTGGTTTCTGATCTCTTCTGATTTGTCTAGTGTATATTTCACTGGGGTCATGGTTGATATTTTTATTTTTTATTTATTTATTTTTTTGTTCTCTTGTTCATCTATTCTTCTCTGGACAAAATGACCAGAAGGAAAAATTCTCAGAAAAAAGAGCAAGAGGCAGTATCACTGCCAGAGACTTAAAAATATGGATATTGGTAAAATGTCAGAGGTAGAATTCAGTATAACAATTGTAAAGATACTAGCAGGCTTGAAAAAAGCATAGAAGACACTAGAGAATCCGTTTCTGGAGAAATAAAAGAACTAAGATCTAATCAGGTCAAAATCAAAATTACTGAGATGCAATCAACAATGGAGGTTATTACTGCTAGGATAAATGAGGCAGAAGAGAGAATCAGTGATATAGAAGATAAATTATGGAAAATAAAGAAACTGAGCAAAGGAGAGATAAACAAGTACTGGATCATGAGGGTAAGCTTAGAGAGATCAGCGATACCATAAAGCAAATCAATATTAGAATTACTGGGATCCCAGAAAAAGAGGAGGGGGGCAGAAGGTATATTTGAGCAAATTATAGCTGAGCACTTCCCTAATCTGGAGAAGGAAACAGGCATTCAAGTCCAGGAGGCACAGAGAAGCCCCCTTAAAATCAATAAAAATAGATCAACACCCTGACATATAATAGTGAAGCCTGCAAATTTCAGAGATAAAGAGAAAATCCTGAAAGCAGCTTGAGACAAGAGGTCCTTAACATACAATGGTAGAAACACCAGACTGGCAGCAGACCTATCCACAGATGCCTGGTAGGCCGGAAAGGACTGGCATGATATATTCAGGGTACTAAATGAGAAAAACATGCAGCCAAGGATACTTACCCTGCAAGGCTGTCATTCAGAAGGGAAGGAGAGATAAAGAGCTTCCAGGACAAACAGAAACTAAAAGCATTTGTGATCACTAAACCAGCTCTGCAAGAAATATTAATATTAATACAGGGGATCCTGTAAGCAAAGAGAGAGCCCAAAAGTAACACAGACCAGAAAGGAACACAGACAATATACAGAAACAATGAATTTACGGTAATACAATGGCATTAAATTCATATCTTTCAATAGTTACTCTGAATGTAAATGGGCTAAATGCTCCAATCAAAAGATACAGGGTATCAGATTGGATAAAAAAGCAAGACCCATCCATTTGCTGTCTGCAAAAGACTCATTTGAGAACCAAAGGCACCTCCAGATTGAAAGTGAGGGGTTGGAGAACCATTTATCATTCTAATGGACATCAAAAGAAAGCTGGGGCAGTATTCCTTATATCAGACAAATTAGATTTTGAACCAAAGACTGTAGTAAGGGATGAAGAAGGATACTATATCATACTTAAAGGGTCTATCCAGTAAGAAGATCTAACAATCATAAATATTTATGCTCCTAACATGGGAGCAGCCAATTATATAAACCAATTAATAACAAAATTAAAGAAACACATTGATAATAATACAATAATAGTAGGGAACTTTAACACCCCACTCACTACAATGGACAGATCATCTAAGCAGAAGATCAACAAGAAAAGGGCTTTGAATGACACACTGGACCAGATGGACTTCACAGATATATACAGACCATTCCATTCTAAAGCAACAGAATACACATTCTTCGCAAGTGCACATGGAACATTCTCCAGAATAGATCACATACTGGGTCACAAATCAGGTCTCAACCAATACCAAAAGACTGGGATCATTCCCTGCATATTTTTGGACCACAATGCTTTGAAACTGGAACTCAATCACAAGAGGAAATTTGGAAAGAACTCTAATACATAGGGTCTAAAGAGCATCCTACTAAAGAATGAATGGGTCAACCAGGAAATTAAGAAGAATTTAAAAAATTCATGGAAACAAATGAAAATGAAAACACAACTGTTCAAAACCTTTGGGATGTCCCAAAGGTGGTCCTAAGAGGGAAGTACATAGCAATACAAGCCTTTCTCAAGAAGCAAGAAGTCTCAAATACACAACCTAACCATACACCTAAAGGAGCTGGAGAAAGAACAGCAAAGAAAGCCTAAACCAAGCAGGAGATGAGAAATAATAAAGATCAGAGCAGAAATCAATGAAATAGAAACCAAAAGAATAGTAGAACAGATGAATGAAACTAGAAGCTGGTTCTCTAAAGAATTAATAAGATCAATAAACCCCTAGCCAGACTTATCAAAAAGAAAAGGGAAAGGACCCAAATAAATAAAATCATGAATGAAAGAGGGGAGATCACAACCAACACTGAAGAAATACAAACAATTTTAAGAACATATTATGAGCAACTATATGCCAACAAATTAATCAATCTGGAAGAAATGGATGCATCCCTAGAGATGTATAAACTACCAAAACTGAAACAGAAAGAAACAGAAAACCTGAACAGACCGATAACCAGCAAGGAAATTGGAGCAGTCATCAAAAATCTCCCAACACAGAAGAGTCCAGGGCCAAATGGCTTCCCAGGGGAATTCTACCAAACATTTAAAGAAGAATCAGTACCTATTCTTCTGAAGCTGTTTCAAAAAATAGAAATGGAAGGAAAACTTCCAAACTTGTTCTATGAAGCCAGCATTACCTTGATCCCAAAACGAGAAAAACCCCACCAAAAAGGAGAATTACAGACTAATATCCCCGATGAGCATGGATGCCAAAATTCTCACAAAGATACTACCAATAGGATCCATCAGTACATTAAAAGGATTATTCACCACTACCAAGTGGGATTTATTCCTGGACTGCAAGGGTGGTTCAACATTCACAAATCAATCAACATGAGGCATCACATTCATAAAAGAAAGGACAACCATATTATCCTCTCAATTGATGCAGAAAAAGCATTTGACAATGCTTTCTTGATTAAAACTCTCCACAGTGTAGGGGTAAAGGGAACATACCTCAAATCACAAAAGCCATCTACGAAAATCCCACAGCAAGTATCATTCTCAATGGGGAGAAACAGAGAGCTTTTCTCCTAAGGTCAGGAACACAACAGGCATGCCCGCTCTCACCACTGTTGTTCAACATAGTACTAGAAGTCCTAGCCTCAGCAATCAGACAACAAAAAGAAATAAAAGGCATTCAAATTGGCAAAGAAGTCAAACTCTCCGTCTTCGCAGATGGCATGATACTTTATGTGGAAAACCCAAAAGACTCCACCCCAAAATTTGCTAGAACTCACAGAGGAATTCAGCAAAGTGGCAGGATATAAAATCAATACACAGAAATCAGCTGCATTTCTATACACTAACAATGAGATAGAAGAAAGGGCAATTAAGGAATTGATACCATTTACAATTGCACCAAAAACCGTAAGATACCTAGGAATAAACTTAACCAAAGAGGTAAAGGATCTGTACTCTAAAAACTACAGAGAAGAAATTGAAGAAGACACAATGAAATGGACAAACATTCCATGCTCATGGACTGGAAGAATAAACATTGTTAAAATACCTATGCTACCTAAGCAATCTACACATTCAATGCAATCCCTATCAAAATACCATTGACATTTTTCACAGAGCTGGAACAAATAATCCTAAAATTTGTATCGAACCAGAAAAGATCCTGAATAGCCAGAGGAATGGTGAAAAAGAAAACCAAAGCTGGTGGCATCACAATGCCAGACTTCAAGCTCTACTGCAAAGCTGTAATACAGTCAGAAAAGCACATGGTTGTTAGGGTGGGTCTTTTATTTACCTTCTTGGCTAACACACTAGAACACGCTAACATAGAGAAAAAGCCCCTCTATGACCTTGTTGTCACCTTTATCAAATTAGCTGTATTTGCATATGTTGGGAACTATGAATGGATGGGTAACTGGGGTGACGGGTATTAAGGAGGGCACATGATGTGATGAGCACTGGCTGTTATATGCAACAGATGAGTTACTGAACTCTACCTCTGAAACTAATGATGTACTATAAGTTAGCTAATTGAATTCAAGTTAAAAAAATAATAAAAAAACAAGAACTAAATTTAAAAAGTTTGAATCTTCATTTGTATAATAGGGAATTGAGAAAACTTTCAAAAACAGAGCTCATATTTGTATTGTCTATTATAACAAATTAGCTATTCTTACTACCTGTGTTAAATTTCCTTCTCTATAAAAGTTAATCTTTGAAATAAAAGTTTTTTAAAGGAATAAATTGTTATTTTTAACTTTATTCAGATTTGCAGAAAAACACTACATCGGCACGTGCTCATATTTCGGCTGCCTAACTTACAGATGTTAGATGGAATTCCTGTGAATTCAGATGATAGAGCTAAAGCTGAATTTCACTTCTCTGAACTACAAGCAAAGAAAACTTCGGTAATACTTCTATTATTTGTACTTTTCTTTTAAAATATATAATTATTAGTAAATTAAAACCAATTTACTAGGTAAATCTGGGCTATGATGTTTTTGTAGATTATTTTAGTATCTATTTTAGTGATTACTATCAAAAGAATCTTGATCTGGTGAATAAAGCACAACCACACACACAAATTCCAGGGAAGCTCCTTTTTCCAGTCATGTAATTTGGCATAAAGAAAATTATTTAAAATCTGTGTGCCTCTTGCTTAATATGTGAGATAATGCTAGAGGGTAAGAATCTATAACATATCACTT
Source organism: Neomonachus schauinslandi (assembly GCF_002201575.2). Lineage (NCBI taxonomy): Eukaryota > Metazoa > Chordata > Mammalia > Carnivora > Phocidae > Neomonachus > Neomonachus schauinslandi. Next base: position 39,267,489 of record NC_058411.1, on the reverse strand, counting down.
CTATAAACCGAAACTAACAAACTCTTTCAGTTTAGCAGATAGGAAGGGAAGGAAGGAATTCTGACCTCAACTCTCCAGACTTGTAGTTCATTTAACAAGGGAGATGTGAGCTTCTTTTCTTGTTGGCCAGAAAAATTGCACCTTTTACCTACGAACTCTAAAAAGGTATCTGACCATGACATGAAAGAGATTAGAGACAGAAGCCACAAAAGCATATCATTAGGAAATTCTGTCCTTGACCACAAGGATTCTTCGTGACCATCCTCCACAAAGACTAAACACAGAAAAGCTATGGTTTTTGAACAAAGAAGTAACCTTATTAGAGCTGTGCCTTTGCAAGGTTTGAGAAAGAAGAGGCTGGAAGCAGGGAAACCAGTTAAGAGGCTTTTAGAATAATCCAAGAGGGAGATTATGAAGACCTAAAGTAGGGTGGGGCAGTAAGAAGGTAAGTGAACCTCTAATATAAGTGAAAGCCAGAGAGCGAGGACATTAGTCAGTGAACAAAGATTACTTTTAAAATGCATATTGAAGAGAAACTAGGTAAGACTACCATAGATGCTTTCACTTAACTCAGTGGATTACCCAGCACTCTCCATCCCTTCTGTAAAACAAACTGATTTCCAGAGCACACTGGACCTTTGAGCCAATATATACTCAAATTTTAGCTGATGAGTATTTCACTAAAGGGTTTGCTTTTTGGCTATTCTTTTCTATTTTTTCATATAGTAAATTCGGATTTTTCCCTTTACTACACTATGATATAATGTGTCTTGAGTGAATCTAGACATGTATTCTTGCCATTTAAATCAGTGCCATATATAAGAACTTAATTGTTTTTCTACTTATTCCAAATGTAAGAATTTTATTAAAAAATTATTTTTTGATTCATCTATACAGAGTTAATAAAATAAAGGGGATATTTGAAGTCTTTATTTTAGAGAAATCTATTTTAAGATTCAATAATAATGTTTATTTTCATGGCTAGAACAAAACTGAGCCATTATTTCTTTTAGCTATTCAGGAGACACAAAAACAGAATCCTTTTCAAGTTTATCAGTTCAGTCTAATTTATTTTTCTTTCAGGTTACTGCTGTTCTTTCTTTTTTAACAGCAAGTAAAGAGGGAATAAATGAACTCTAAAGTTGTCCTTTAAACCAGAACATTTTGGGGCTTTTGGTTTCAGAAGAAAATTTGACAACATTCTAGATTAGTGATGGGAAGAAACTCCTACAAAGGAATTAGTTAGGGAATTTGGGACTGCCCAGCTTTAGTAAAAGGCCTGATACTTTAGTGCTCATTACAAAGCTGCATTCTTGGTAACACTTACTGAAACAGGGGAATCGGTCATTTTACACAAATGGCAAAAGCCTATATCTCTAAATAAGTTGAATCATATATTCTGAATTCAGTATAAAGTATTCAATTTTTTAAAGTATAAACAAGGTCAGTCTTAATGAAGACAGAGCAAGCATAAAATTCTAGGGAAACCAAGAGTCTCTAGCCTAAAATACTTCTCTCCTCTGTTTGCTGATTCCTGAAATTCTTTTAAAAGCCTCTTAATCCTCAACTAACTTAAAATGTAAACACCATTTAGAGAGTTAGCACATTCATTAAAAGTGATTATTATAAGATGCTTTCCTTAGTCCCCATTTATTTACTTGTTTGTTTTTGAAAAACTAATTAACTGCAAGGCACTTGAAGAGGTAATGTGAGGAATATAAAGATGTGGAAGATATAACTGTTACCATCCAGAAACTCTTGCTCAGTAAAAAAGAAACAAAGAGGGAAAAGCCTAATTCTCATTTTCTGCACTTACCTTGTAAAGATCCTCTGGAAAGGGAGAGGTGCCATCACAGTAGTGATGACCACGATGCAGTCTGAAAAGACAGAACAGAAGATTCTGAGGGAGTCAAAAGACTTTCAGTTTCTGCTTCATACCAACTCAGTTTAGGCTTTAACTCCTGACCTAAAGAATTTTAAGTTAATTATCAAATGGGGCCTATGGTAAGAACTAAATCTATTGATCTGAGTTTTGGAGGTGAGGTATTCTTAACTTTTTCTTTTATTATGTAGTTTATTCCTGTTACCAGCTCTCCAATGGATGGTGGATCATTTGGCCAAGTGAAAGCGCCTCCCATAAAGATAACAAATGTAATTCTGCCTGGTGCATTTAGCCATTACCTGGGACCTGACTTCACTTTAACTCCTGAAGTTGAAGGTATTTTGACAGAGTTTCAAAGTAAATGTAAAAGCAAACAAACAAAACACTTCATTTGAAACCAAAATGTCACTCTGACTTCTAATACTACTTAAAATTGCATTTTTAAATTTACATTTCCTAAAATTGCATGTTTGTTCAAGTTTCATGTGGTCATTCTGACTTTAGAGTCTATAGTATTTTTGGGTTTTGCTGACCCACTAATATGTTGTAACTAAACATTTACTCATAATGTGAACTTTGTGATACTTGCACAATTATTTCTTGAATTATTTATTTTCAAAAGCTTTTGTTTCATTTTATGTATTTCATAGCATATGAAACCAATTCATTAGTATGCCCTGCTAAAAGAAGAGAGTCAAAGGTTTAAAAATATCTGTGACAACAGATTCTTGGGGTACAAAGAGAAGATCAGACTTTATCCTTGAAACCACAAATAAACCATGAAGCTAATACTAGAGAAGAGTTTCAAGAGGTAGAGCTCTATAGCAGCGAGTATATTAAAAGGAAAGGGCATGGAAATGATTCCTTCTATTATATACATTTTAATTCGGGCTTAGATTAAACCTTTTCCCATATTCCAGATCTTCACTGGCTATCTTTTTGGTAAAACTGGGGGTAGCTACTCCTCTGAGGGCTCACCTCTTCCATTCCTTATAACATCCCACTTTGCATGGGACCACTGTTGGACAATAAAATTGAACATCACAGTAATTATAAAATGATCTAAGAGCCTACTAAGAACAGTAGATTGCTCTGTGTGATTATTTTTAAAGGAAACTCAGTTAAAAGAAACCCCAAATAACTTACTTTGTTAAGATGTTATTCTTTAACTTATTTTTCATACTTCTACATACATATGGCTTTAAGATTTTAGTCACAGTAAGAATTGTTATGCTTTTGTCCAGTAGATATAACTATCAGTAAAATTGGACATCCCAAATTATTAGTCTCCTTAACAGTACAATGTTATCTTCAGGAATGTCATCAATATCTTCTCTCTTTTTTTGGTACTAGTTCAACCTTGGATTCATCTCCATAATGTCCTCAGATATCTGTCTTCAGGATTTGTTGTGGGACTATTTTTTAGGTTTTCCTTGAAAAGTCCTATAGTTTCTCTCCTATTTTTGGACTATGTTGCCACAATTTTTATTTTGAAAATCATGGTCACCTTATCTCTACATTTATTATAGCACACAGCTCTAGGTATTTATATTTTTAAAAATTACTGAGAAACAATCAAATGGATTCATGAACTCAGAGAAGTTTAAGCAGCATTAAGTGCTAGAAATCTATTCCAATTCTCTATTTTTATTTAAAATGTTTTAATTCATGTTATGAAATATGTACAGCACACATTCAAGTTGAAGGGCAACCAAGCTTTATTACTTAATTCATTTTATTACTTAGTGCTTCTCATTGTTTCACAATTCCTAATTTCAGACAAAAAAAACAAGAATGCAGGCATTCTGACAAATAATCCTCGGAGCATCCATGCAGAAATAGCTTTTCGGCAACTCAGAGGGATAAATCTCTCTCCATCTCTTTTATCACCTCAGAGTATGTCATCTCCAACTGCACATATGTACCAGAGCAACCCAGATGAGGGAAGGTAAAACTATTCTGTTTTAATATCATTTCTCATCATTAAAAAAACTCCCCAAATTTGCTAGTCATGTATAAAAATAAGAAATATTATTATATACTATTATTTATTTACTGAGAGCTGGAAAAAACTGTCAGATAGCATGAGGATTCTTCTCCCACATTCACCAAACTTTCCCAAAGTCCTGTGTATTTACATAGTAATTCAAAGAGGCTTAGAAATGGCTGTCAAGGTAGAATAGTGCTCACCTAATGCTTATATGAGGGAACACTGAAATAAACACTTATAATTGCACTCTCCCAAGTCACTTCTCATTAAATATGCAAAGCAGTTCACTTATATTTTGAACAACAGATAAATTCAATTCTGAAATCACAAAGACCAAGAATTTTGTAAATACTTCAAGCCTCTCCTCTGGTCTGGCCCTAGCCCTAGGCCAGCTCAGTGCCTAAGAACCTGTTACTTCTCATTAAGAATCCACTCTGTTGCTCAACACCTGTCTACCTAGATTTCCAATTCTTACCTGTCTCCCAGCTTCTTTGTAGCCAAGCTCCAATTCATCTATTAATGACCTACTCAGCAGCAGATCTAGCATAAGCCTGGCTCTTGCTATACTGACTTCCCTGCTGAGTCCTCAGGATAACCTGATTTTTAGATGTCCAAGAATAGGACCATTTTCTCTGTTGTACTGTCTTTTTAAAATTGAACACATATAAAATACAGATATTATTTACTGTAGAATTACTTTAAATTAGCTGATCCATTAAGAAAATAAGTCATAATTATTTGACTCATAAATATTTTATTTCCGACAGAATTCCTGGCAGCCACTTTCCTGGATCAAATCGAATGTAACTGCTTAGAGAAATGAATATACACCAAGAAACTTATTTCTCTTTAGTAGTTGTACAAAAACTAGCAGACAGTGTTGGTGAAAAAAATATCTAAGATAATCATGTTACTTATTTTACTGAAGCACTTCAGTTCCATATGAAGATAATCTAATCTCTATCACCCTGGTTGAATTTTATTTAATATCACCTCTCTTAAACTTCCATTATGGTTATCTTATTCATTTGAATTTCTGTATTAGAAAAATCATGAACCATTATATCATACAATTTGAAAAGATAGAAGTGACACAAAACAAAGTCCAGAGAATCAAATATTTAGTCCTGGTATTGGAAGCATTTAGTTACAAAATCTTATTATGGCCTGTCATGTGAAGATACTAAGAAAAGATAATTCTAGTAAATAAGCATATTTTATTTGTTGAGTATTTATTTATTTGGAGTTACCTAAAACTAAAGCATATATTTCTTATTAAACACAACTATTACTAAAGCAAGTTGAGCTTTGCTCATTGAACTACAAATTAGTTTTTTAGGACTATAATTGGAAAAAAATATCCTTAAACCAGATCTGCCCTAAGAATTCTTTAGCGATGCAAATTATGGGCCTTAGTAGTACTTCCTGAAGGTGGCTAACTGTCAGTGCAACCAGGCATTCATGCTCTAAGAATAAAAAAGTACTATTTCAAATACAAAATTTGTTAATTGTACCCATAGTAATATAATTTTACAAGCAGTTTTAGGCTACAAAAGAACACATGTTCAAATTGAGTGGACACATTTAAATTTGAAACCCTTAATAATTATTTCACTGAAAATAATTACGCTGCATAGGACAGATCACAGATAAATCAAATATGGTTTTGAATTTCATTGTTTTATTAAACACAGTTCTTTAAATTAATGACTAACTTGCCAACCATATTTTGATATAAGTGGGCTCTATGATTCATGAGCCCATTTTCCAAGTATTGATTCAACACTGCATATAGTTTTCTTACTATTTTAGATGATCCTTACATGAAAATAAATTTTTACTAAAATATTTGTATTTTGTAATCTATCTGGAAATAGGCTTAAAGATATTTTGGAAACTAATTCCAATGTGTATGCAACAATTTGTATCTTTTCCTCTTTAAATGTTGTATGTTTGTGATGTAATCATGTAATATTTAAAATTTCAAATCTAATACAGATTGATTTTATACTTCTTAATGTGTGGTTTTTAAACAACTATTACTCTTAGGTGAAAATAAGATCCTTTGTTTAAAAAACAACTATGCAGTTCTTAAGGTGTCCAGAAGATGTCTTTGTTGCTCTTTAGTTTTGACAACTGCTTTCCTTACAGTGCTCTGATGAGTGTCTGCTCTTCTGTTACTAACTTGGTATCATCGGCTTTTTTTCTTTCATGATTTTGTATAAATGAAATACTGAATATATGTTGCTTTTGTAATGACAATTGTCTTTTAAAATAATAAACTAGATGGGAAAAATAAGAATAATTGGCTTTCCCTAGAGAAAAGGAATTTTCAAGAATTAGAAAAGTATAAAGCAGGAGGAACAGGAAAACAGGAAAGCAGGAAAAACTAACTCATTATTCAACATCCACTTAACATTTAGCATATTTTCTTGTAGCCATTTTTCCTATGCATTTGTAATATATTTGAGATCTATCATTTGATTTTTATGTACTACACACTGTTAAATTCTGAGGTATCTTACTATTTCTATTATAAATTTTTAATTACATCTGAATTTCTTCTTGAAAGTAAATTAATTTGTAATACATTTTTTTTTTAATTTTTAAAGGGGGGAGAAGAGAGGAGGGCCAGAGAGAGAGAATCTTAAGCAGGCTCCATGCTTAGCATGGAACCCCATGCGGAGCTCAATCTCACAACCCTGAGATCATGACCCGAGCCAAAATCATAAGTCGGACGCTTAACTGACTGAGCCACCCAGGTGCCCTGGTAATACAGAATTTGATAGTAACACTAAAAATAATATTAATATGTATCTAGGCATTGCTAGGTACTATCCAGAAAATAGACATAGATCCAACCTTTAGAACATTTTAATATAACTACATGACAAATAATTTCATATAAAGTAATGAGGGGGATGATTACTAACATAATTTACACAGTTCTGAATTTTTTTCTGCCATGAGAGCAGATGACACTGACATGATAGAGAACGTACTCCCCTGAGAATGCCTAGATGGGTTAAGCCACTGGTTATGTGCAGTTCATAAAGCAATAGTTATAACTTCATTCCTTTCCTGTTCAACAAAACAAAACAAAAATGTAATTGAACATGAGGGATGTTTTTATAGGAATGACTTTAGATCTGTGCTAAATAATTCAAGTAAATCATAAACTGAGGAATTTTAAGTTATAGTTACAATTATTTGTAACATACTTCACAACTGATTATGACAAAACAGGCAAATAGTGCTTTAAATTTATAAACCACTAGCCCATACTTTACATGGTTTATCCTAATAACCCACTCCATGAAGTAGATATGACATGTATGGTCTCCATTTATAGATAAAGAAACTGGCTTAAGGAAAATATATCATACCAAATCCTAGATTTTTTTCAACTCCGAATTCATTACTTTTTCAATTACTACAAGTGAATCGACATTTAATTATTACCAATGTGCTATGTAATCAGCTGTTGTAGAGCCCTAATGTATGCTGTAAACTATTTATTCATTCTCTTCCAGTGTATTTAGCTTAGGGAAAATGCATAATTTCTACAGTAAAATTAGTTCTTTGCTCCCAGCAAATGTCCTGATAGATTTATTTTGTATGCAGTCATATGCATGAATATACGACTTGTTTTAAATTTAAAACAATTCCACAAACAACCTGGAAAGCTAAAAATTAGGGCACTTTATAGATTAGGAGCCTACAATGCTGAACTGAATATAGACGATGTCAACATGATCTTCTGATATCTATGTATGAATATTGACTATAATAATTATTCAATAATAATTTTATTATTTACTTCTCTTTTTATAGTTCTAAACTTCTCTGATTGTTGGCACAAAATTAACTATGGTTGTGAACATATTTTTGCCTAGAATATTTAGTGTGTACTGTGTGTGTATGTTTGCAGGCACCCATGGCCAGTTTTAAAATAATCCTTATATTTAAGTAACATGCCATTTCACTGTTTATTCATATCTTTCATACATTATGAGAAGTGTTTGTTTTAAAACATTAGATCTTATTGTTAGTCATGCTTTAGGCTCTTAGCTTCAATTAAATGTTACTTATATAAAAAGAAGTAAATTATTTATAGTTCTGTAAGAGTAGAAACAAGCGCTGATGGTCAAGTTCTGTTGGTTTTTCAATGAGTCTGATCAAATCAATCCTTTTTATGAGATAGAAATTGGCTGTTTTTTTAAATTCCTATAATACTTAGAGCTTCTGGATGATCTCCAAGTGCCTAGCTGCTTTTCTTATTCATCTCTCTGCAGTTGCCTTCATTATTGAAATATTTTTTAAGATTTTTATTATTTTTTTAAGTAATCTCTACACCCAACGTGGGGCTTGAACTTATAACCCCAAAATCAAGAGTCACATGCTCTACCGACTAAGCCAACCAGGTGCTCCTATTGAAATATTTTTAAAGAAAAACTATACAAATTACAATTTTAGTTCACAGTTGCCTTTAAGAACTAGGTCAGCAAGAAGAACACAGTTATTTTTTTAGTAATATTTTCTTTCTAGAAGTTTTTATTTTATAAAAATATGAATTATAATATACTTTATTACTTTTTCTTTCATTGATGAATAAAAATGTTTTGTAAGCTGGGCGCCTGGGTTGCTTAGTTGGTTAAGCATCTGATCCTTGATTTTGCTCAGGTCATGATCTCAGGGTCGTCAGATGGAGCCCGCATCAGCCTCTGTGCTGGGCGTGGAGGCTGCTTAAGATTCTTCCTCTTCCTCTCCCTCTCTCTTAAAAAAAAAAAAAAAAAAAGTTTTACAAACTACTGAAAAGACATTTCTCAAACCAAATTTGTGCATTTTTTTTATCTTAAAATTTTGTTTTGGTGAGGATTTTTCCTTATAATTAAGATAAAATGAATGATTTTATAGCCAAAACATGAAATGCTGTAACCTGAAAATAGAATATTCAAAGGAACTCAGAAGTGAAGTAGCTTTGAAAGTGGTGATATCTGAAATCAAATTATTGATCATTTATGTTTCATTTATTAGGGCTTACCTTAACCATATGGTCTCTTAGGGACATCAAAAAGCCAATTCATCAACATCATCATTTTCCATATAAAATACATGTGATTCTGAAATGCTAAGTTTAAAATTAGAGTAGATTTTTCTTTATATTGTATTATTAAAAATAAGAGTATTTCCATAGGCTCTGAATAAAATTCTAATTAACTTACAAATGTTTAAATATATTTCATACCAGAAGAGTTACATTTGTTAAACATTACAAAGAGGGAAAAAAAGGTTAGTGATGATCTTACTATTTTTGTAAACCATTTTTGGTTACATTTATCCTAATAAAAATATCTGTATTTTAAATAGAAAAAAATAAGATTGTGTGGTTTAAAAGCTGTAGATTTTAATCATGGACCTGCATGTTTTATATCTTGCGTACTGTAAAACATTTTTTTCTAGAAAATGTTTTAGATAATTTTAGCCATTTGGCTCTACTATTTGTTCCATCTTTAATTATAACATAATGCCCCCTCTACCATTTCTCCCCTCCCCAAAATGTTTTGCAAGTATGTTTCTCAAAGAACAACAAAAAGAGGCTAATCTGTAAAAAATATATCAATAATATTTTTAAGTTTCCAATTATTTCTTATTTCTTGCCATCAATTTGGCTGAAAACAGGTATTTACAAACACTGGTAGCCTACTTTCTTATGGTCTTTCACTTTTTTATGAAGTGCTTTAAAAGAGTTCAATCAACCTTAATGGTGCATTTTTAGTTAAGGAAATAGAATAGGGAGAAGTCAATTTGAGCTCCCAGATGAACAAGTGTCTTGAGAAAGAATAGGCATAAATGGGTTTAGAAAACAGAGAGAGTAGGAGTAAAATGCAGTGAGCAGAGCACTCAGAGAAGCCACATACAATGGAAAGAATAAAATACTGCAGAGCTTTTTAAGCTACATACAATTGGAACAATGGACTTGATCCAGCCATCTATATTAAACTGTTAAAAGGTGAAAAGCAAGCTGGAATTCTATAAAGAGTGTTGAGGAACAGTAGAATGGAGCGCTTTAAATCTAAAGAGAATGAATGCAGTCATTCAATAGGATGGAAATGAAGTCAAAATTGGCATATTTCCCTGGTTAATTTACCTTGTGAAGGACTCTGTTCAGTTTAGGTATTAAGCCATTATTAGCAACAAAATAGTCTTTAAACTGCCACCTTTGGAGTTTTTAAAGCAACAACATAGTGTACATCTGTGAATTTCATATGCACATACCACATACACATATACATGTAAGTAAAATACAACATATAGATCTCATATAATTGTAACAATTTAATATTATAGTCTACAGCAATCAGTACACGATATACATCAAACTTCCCATTCTTCAAAAACAAAAAAGGCTAATTTAGAGTTAGTGGCAAAGATGAAAGTGTACAATTATAAAAACTTAAAAAAGAAAACTGATCTAAAATAACACATGTAACTCAGAGAACAGAATACTGTGGAATGATTGAATGGCTTAAATTTTTTTAATTAGCTGGCAGTCAATCAGAAAAGATTTTTTTCACATTTTGGGAAAATTTTTATTGAATGAACTGATACACTTTCCTTCTTTAGTAACTAGAATAAAATTTTATTTTCAATGATTTATAGTGTCTCAGGGTGATAGTTGTGCATGATTCACAATTTTACAGAAATGTAGCTGAAGAAAGTATATAGAATGTGTCCTGTAATGTTTTGAATGAAGGTATATCAATGGAAACACATCTAAAACATCTATAAATAGAAACTGAGTAAGACTAAAGTCCAAACATTTATTAATGTTAACAGGTTGAGCTATTAGCTTTCAAAAAGAATGTTAGCCATATACTGGGGCATTGGGGTGGCTCAGTTGGTTAAGTGGCTGCTTTCGGCTCAGGTCATGATCTCAGGGTTCTGATATCAAGCCCTATGTCTGGCTCCTTGCTCAGCAGGAAGCCTGCTTCTCCCTCTCCCTCTGCCTGCTTGCCATCCCCTCTGCTTGTGCGCTCTCTCTCTCTCTCTGTGTCAAATAAATAAATAAAATCTTCAGAAGAAAAAAAAAAGAATGTTAGCCATATAATCATCATCCTTCTTTTGTTATTAAATGCTTTAAATATTTATTTATTCTCTTTAGACTTAGTATTAACTGACGAATATTGACATTATCAAGGATTTAAACAACAGCTACAACAGACTTCAGCAACAGTGAAGATTTCCTAATATCACAGAACTGTTTCAATATAATGCTAATTTCAGGTTTTTTTCAGTGCATTGTAAGAAAATAAGAGGAGAAATATGTACTTAAAACATGAGTATTTCAGTTAACTTAAATATTTAGAAAATAGGGCGCCTGGGTGGCTCAGTTGGTTAAGCGACTGCCTTCGGCTCAGGTCATGATCCTGGAGTCCCGGGATCGAGTCCCACATCGGGCTCCCTGCTCAGCAGGGGGTCTGCTTCTCCCTCTGCCCTCTTCCCTCTCGTGCTCTCTGTCTCTCATTCTCTCTCTCTCAAATAAATAAATAAAATCTTTAAAAAAAAAAAAAAAAAAAAAA